>NW_026067924.1:11423132-11453190 GCF_014885135.2 Alexandromys fortis | reverse complement strand
TATATGTAAGACAGAAACTCTGTAAAGGACAAGATAACCAAAGAGGTAGAGAAGCCACTAATACATGTGCAGCTTACAGGGTCTTGCTGGGACTGAAACTATCACATGCAAGAAACAAGAGTATCCAAGTGACCTGGTCTCCTCCAAATGAAAGAACCAGGTTTTTATCCTAGGCACTCTACCCTGTTGTCTCCCAAAGACCACACCTGAAAATGTCCAGATAAAATGCCCCCTTATTAGTATGTCAGGATGGGGATTCACTTTTAACAGAGGGACCCCAACGGGGCACTTATACCCTATAGACTTAAAGTACAAATTAGTAAACCAGCATAAATTTCTCAAGGCTGAAAAGCAGGCTGTGCTCTGCCTTTTGTATACCACACCAAGCTGGTCCAACTGCCCTCCTACATCAGTGCTTTCACTGGAGTTGAAGTAAAAGGAAGCTCAGGTCCTACAGTTGCCCGGTGAGTCTATGAACACTGTGTCCGGTATCTTGTGAGATTCTAATCTACTTCTATTTAAACAAAGTAGGCTCCACCAATAGAGATCAGGATGCTTCTTGAGAATAGTAACAAAGTTCAGTCCTAGAGATAAGAGATAAATCATATTATGTGTGCATTTGTGTGTGTGTGTGTGTGTGTGTGTGTGTGTGTGTGTGTGTGTGTGTGTATACAAGCCAGGGCCAAATGATTTTGTGGAATGCTTTCTTTGGCTATCTTGCTTTAAGAGACAAGATTTCTCAGTGAACCTAGAACTAATCAGGTGGGCAAGACTGGCTGGCCAGTAAACCTTGAGTTTCCTGTCAGGGTAGACTTTACCTATAAACTAGGACCTGCCCTCCCCTGCAATCCCTTGCCACTTCCCACTTTATACTTGTTGTCTACTGAGTAGCAATGAACACCAGCAGCTCAATGTTTCTAAGACTGGACATCCTAGGGAGCAAATTCAGTATTCACAGACACACAAGTTTCATCTTGACTCTTTCCGGCACTGGTATTAATAAAGCTCAACTGTAGATGGTTTATTCTAAAACTTCTACATATCAGAAGCAAGTGTGATACTATTTTATAAGGTATTACTCAACAATAATCTAATTATTTATAAATATGAAGCACTAATTATGAATAGTACCAAACTCCAGAAGCCTGCAAATGTCTTTTTTTTAAAAAAAGATGCAAGGCGCTCACTTAATGAGAAAACTCATAGAAGAGCGTTTGCTAGTCAGCTACCATGCCCTATGCTTTTTGCAAACTTCCTATCCAAACAGAAGATTTTCTAACTAACCAAAACCCTAACTGCCTTAGACTCATTCACCATTTCACTTTTTGTGCCTCTAAAATAGTAAGGAATCAAAACTTAATTTGTTTGTTTTCTTCAAACACTGAAATATGCAGTATGAGGATCCCCACATCCACCTAAAGACAACACACCACGTTTTATCATTCAGTAACAAAATCTTGATCCCTTAGGAGAACCTGCATTGCCCAGGACAGCTCAACCTTGCAGTGTATGCTTGGCTCCAGCTTCCACATGATCTATTCGTAGATTGGACATTGCTATATATGGCCCTGCTTTACTCCAGGAGTAGTATGGGCTCTAACTATGTCCCATTATTTGGCTCAGGTGTCAGACTACAATCCAGTTGTGAGGTGGGATGGCAGCAAACGGGAGTTCTGCCTCCCATCCCATAAGAGCCAGTTTGTAGTCCCTGTTCCCAATTCAGACAATGGAGCATTACTTCGTATGTACAGAAACACACACACACACACACACACACACACACACACACAGAGACCAAGTCAAGAAAAGACATTGGAACTGTACACGATTACTAATTAAAAGAACAAACAAAAGCCATATACACTACCAAGTTAATATCACGTGTTAACTGTTGTCTGTCATCTGACTTCTCAGTTGTTAAGGTGAACATAAAAGACTGACAGCAACAATGCCAACCAATAATAGATTGGGATCTTTAAAACTGTGAGACAGACAAAGCACACACACACCACCACCACAACAACTACTACTTCTTTTGCTCTTTGGAATTCAATTCCCCCAGTTATCTGTTCCAGCGATGACTACAAAGACAATCAATCCTTCACAGTAACTGTTTCTTAAGGAATGAATGCAGAGTTTCAGAACTGCAGAGTAAGCACATTGCACAAAAGACTACACATCTTCCATTGCAATGTCTTTACAAATGTATCATTGCCACTGGCTATGAGAGAAGACACATTGGCTTGTGAGCACTTAGCCTGCTATTCTTTGCACCAGGCAAGAAGGCAGCAGTGGCAGAAGAGGCCAGGCAAGCACCAACACCGTCAATGTGTTGTCTTCTTTTTCTGAGACACAGTCTCACTCTGTAGTCAGCCTCGCCTGTACCTCACTTCCAGCCTTAGCCTCCTGAGTCCTGGAATTACCAACATGAACTACTATGTTCACTGTGTTTATCCAACTTTCTTGGAAAAGCTGTTTAAGAAATCAGAAAGACATGGGCAAAAAGAAATCCAACAATAAATAGACAAACTTTCAATGATCAAATTGAAAATGAATAAAGAAAAGTAGTTGATGCCCCCCAGGAACTTCCAAAGGGCAGAATAATTGCCAGAGGGTTGTCTGAGAGTCCATGTGAACTCAGCAATCAAAATGATCCAGTCTCCTACAGGGCCATCCATGAGGAGTAAAAAGTCCATTAGTAGGTCAACAATCTTTAACAGAGATCTCATTGAGATGCTTTTCTGTGAATTTTGTGTTTACATTGTATTGTCTGCAGCACAGGTAACACTTGCAATGGAAAAAAAATACAGTAAGACTTACACAGAAGAAATACTCTAGAGGAGGACTCAGGTCACATGAGTGAGTTCCTGTGCTCACAGGACAGAACAGGAGCCTGGTTTCTAGGCCTCTTTGGCAAAGCCTTAGATAGACATGACACAGCTGTCACAGTGGCATGCGATGATTAATCCAAAATACCCGGTGATGAGATGATGTGACAGAAGGACAGGTCTCTGATGGGCTTTTTTTTTTATGTTCCAAACTAGATCAACCAAATGACTTTAAAGAGATTTCAGAAGGCTCACAATTAGAGATGGAAGGGAAAATTTAAGATATATGCCAGCATGATCCTTCAAACTGGTGTTTCTTTCTCTACAAGAATCAGGTATGAATGGACTGACCATAATTCATTTAACTTCCCAGAAGAGTGACAGCCCTGATCCTGATCCAAAGCCTCTAGTTCTGTGACTAGGCCACACAATTAACAGTCAGTTGGAAGGACGTTAAAATAAACCCATTATAGATGTACAAAACACGCCGGGACTAGAAGCGAAGCATACCCAAATCTGCATCTAGTCCATGACAGTAAAACCATGCCTTCTAGGTTGCACAAGATGCTTTCCAGTTGTGGAGGGCTTCCTCCCAAACGATCAGTGTTTTTACACCTTACTACACAACTATGGAGTGTATAGCAATTTATTTCTAGTTTGGTCTCCTTTCAGTTTAGTAAAGAGATATCAATAGCAAGTGATCAATCATCTAACTAATAGATATGCAAAGACAAAGAAGCCCTTGGAAGGGCACATTAACCATCTAGTAAACGAAGGCTCACTATGCAGGAGGCCAACAGCAACATCAGCAACACAAAAGGCAGAAACCATAGAACATAAGCATATGTTAGAACAGGAACAAAATATGCAATGAGGTTTTAAATTAAAGTTATCAGTTTAATGCAGGAAAAGCAAATAATTGTCACAGGCAATATGCAGCTTATGAATGTCATTTTTTGCGAGGTATTCAGAGTTCCAAGGATGTAATGAAATAACTATTTTATCTGTTAATCTCTGTACTTTCCATGATGGAGACTTAATTAACAGTGATCTCTGCTGCCAGTCACTGACTAATGCCACAAATTCCTCCTCCAAAGCTCTAATAGGGCAGATGGCTTCGTCAGTGATTGATGGCACCTTTGATGTGAAACACAAAAGTTAAGGAAGAAAACTGATTTAACCTCACACATGAATGGCCTGACAAACAGGCCACCCTCTCCAGACACAAACAACACTTATGATGGCAGAAGGAATGGTGGCGCAAAGATCTCTGAAAATCCACATATCCATCCAAACAATAAAGTCAGTGTCAAAATGTATCATAATCATATTTTAAAGAATGCAGGAAATTACCAGAGGCTTACAGCAACCTAGAGTGTCTTTAATCCAGAAACATGAATGAAGTATAGTAAGAACCATATGCGTTTCCAACCTACCCTACACATATCCCCCACCTTGGCTCCATGTATCCTTGAAAAGCAATGGCCTTCTCTCAGGGTAAACACCCACAGCCTGTCAGGAACCAGAGCTCCTTCAAAGTCTCATTTCCAGAAAACTGCCACTATTTGGCCAGTGTGTCTGCAATAGCTGGCTTGTTTAACATGACCTGGCGTTCACCCAGTGAGAAGAGCCTTTTGGCCGGGGCATTTGTCAAAAATAATCAGTTGCCAAGTGTTTAACATCATGGCTTCCTGAGGCGGTGAAGAACAGTTGGGACAAACAATAAGCAAACCAAGAGGCTTAAAAGAAAAAGTAAAGGATGTGGTATTCATGGGGGATTTGAGAAAGCACAGACATACTCCTGTGGCTTTAGAAGGCTGACATGCACAGGACTCTGACTCTGACTCTCTCCTAACTCTGACAGCCCCCCCTTGTGTGTGTGTGTGTGTGTGTGTGTGTGTGGTGTGCTCACACGCGCATATGCTCATTCATTCAGGTTATAAATATGCTTAGTAAAGACTTGCAGAGGTGCCAAGCTCTCACCTTTCTCTAAATCTGAAACATTCTACAAGCAAGTGAGGCAAAGAAAACTACAATTATAATAACCTATCTGACTGAGCAATGGAGGCATAGAGTAATGCTAACATAGGATGCTATGCAAAAGCCAGGGAATTTATGGCTCTGTGTATTTATGAAAACATTTTGTTTAAATGCAAAAATACACAAGATCTAGAGTACAGGCATTACAAAATTAATTCTGTAAAGGCATCAATAAGCAACAACAATAGCCAGACCTAGAGAGGTTAACTGCTTGTTTTCCAGAGCTAACGCCTCAGGTTGTTTCTAATGTCTACTTCTCAAAAACAGCAACCAAATTCTCCCTGTGAGTATCTGCTTTAAACACAGGGCAAAGGTATTCAATAGAAAGAGATTGAGAAAGGCCAGAAATTAAACTCAGTACACAAAGACTTTCAATCAGCATTTAAAATACAGTCAGTCAAAGAACTAAAGAAAAACATTCCTACAGAACTACATGAAAGCTGGACAAAAATATCCCACTAAATAAAAAGTGCCATGAGTAAAACAAAAATCACACACACACACACACACACACTAAAATTTCAGTGTGAAAACTTTATGAGCTGAAATAATAGTTCACTTCAATTTTTCAGGATGTGTGAACTGGCAGACGAGTTGATAAGGTCAAGAACAGGTTACTTGGGGCCTGAGGGACGCAAAGAAGAAAAATATCAGAAAAATGAACATGTGGGATTTCCGTGAAGGCCAGTCACTGGCCACCAAGCACATGGAGTACACATAATGGGAGTGTTTCAGAAGAACAGGAAATGGAAGGAGAAAGAACATGTGGACAATAATGTCAATACCTTCTGATTGACAGAAGAGGATCCAAAGAGGAACGGTAGGTTCTCTGTTCTCCGAAGTGGGATCTGGACCTCCATATATCACAAGTAAGTCACTGAAGGTCAAGTACAGACAAGTACTGAGGGTGTCATCAACAGAATCAGTTTAGCATGCACAAGGAGCTCTTGGTAAGATGAATGGTTGATTTTTAATCAAAAGAAAGTAGAGGCAAGAAATCATTGGGATAAAGGAAAAAGACCATCAACCAAAACTTCTATGTCCTGAGCAGTCCCTCAAACATGAAGAAATTAGACATTCCTGGACAAACAGAATATGATAGGATCTGTATTACAGACTTGCCTTCCTAATAATACAAAACGGAGACCTTTAGGTTGAAAGGAAAAGGAGCTGGAAGACACCCCCACTCTACATGAAGAAATAAGAAGCAGTGAAGGATCACTACGTAGTTATGTAGACAGGATGAATGTGCAAGCACGTGGGAGATGCAGCCTTGAGGGTGGCAACACGAGGCCTGAGGGAAGGAAAGGCCTTAGTAGCAGCGTTCTAATACTGTTAAAGCCAAACTGAAAGGCAAACACACACACACACACACACACACACACACACACACACACACACACGGAGGGAGGGAGGGAGGGAGGGAGGGAGGGAGGGAGAGAGAGAGAGAGAGAGAGAGAGAGAGAGAGAGAGAGAGAGAGAGAGAAACTGAAATAAACCCTTTCCTCCCCGAGGTGCTGAGTCACAACAATAGAAACCTAATAAAAATGTATTTCAAATTGACCAACAATTTGCATACTTTCCACATTGCTCTAAACAGATAGATTTTTATTGGGTCCATATTCTATATCTCCCAGTGCTAAAAATTACTACTTATTCCATGTAGACCTTTTGTGTCTATTGCCATCTATTTTAATTCTGCTATTGCGATGTAAATATAACTCCAATGCTTCCAATTTAGGAGACAGTCATTATTTATTATTAAGTGACATTTAAAATTTTCGAACCAGATTTGCAAAAGTTAACATTTTCACATGTATTATTTTTTGGAGCAGGAAAAGTAAGACAGTGGGCGGGGGGAGGTGGTGGTCCATGTACATATATACCAGACATGAAATATGAACAAGTAATTCCCCAGATGACAAATACACAGCAGACTAAGGAAATGAGTCCCTCAACAATTCTATGAACCAGTAAGTTCATTACCAGCCTTTCCGCTCTACACATTGAATCACCTGAGAATTCTATTACCTACCTGATGTATAAAATACAAGAATTTTATCTTATTAAGAGGTGAATTAGTTAGTGCCTAAGGGGGCCTTTAGAAGGCTATCAGAGCAAAGACATCATCAACAGGGAAAGGATCGTGAAATTCAGAGAGAAGTTACTGAAGAATACTGACTGCCTGGTTGTTAAGCAGTTTAACAGCTTGTTAACTTAGAAGTCCACTTTCCTCAATGGCCTGAGCATAACTAGCATCTTTAACGAATGAGGAAGACCGCACCCATACATAGTGCATCCCGCTCTATTAACTAATAATTTTAACAGGTGACATGAAGTCTTCTCAGCTTACTCTGGAGAAATAATGTATCTGGCAAACTGCCAAAGCTTTTAACAATGAAAATAAAAATGAAATCATATACATGTCTTAGGCCCTCTTATATAATTGTAAACTGAATACTAAAGATGAAATAGGACTATTTGTCTGCTGTAAAGGAACCATATAAAAATTCCAAGGCTTCTCAAATACTCTAGAATCACGAAAACTACTAAGATGCCTGTCTTTATTCAAAAGGGCTGCTCTACAGTTTTGAAAGCAGGTATGTACACAGAGGGAACTGGCTCAACATACAGGACTGTGGCCTCAGTTTTAAACATAGACATTATAAAGGGCCAGATAAGCTCTCCACGTTCACTCCTATGCTCCCACTTAATTCTAAGGAGACATCTCTTCTGCAATGAACACACACACACACACACACACACACACACACACCACTGTGCTTCATGAGCCATATTCAGCCAGTCAGTACACAGGCAAGAGACAAAGAGATATGCCACTGGCAAGAGAAGCCCAGAACCAAAACATGCATGAAGGTACCTTAGGGTAACCAAAAATGATTGGCACACACTGGGTCTAGACTCCTAGGAATATTACATAATGTTGAGTTTGGAGCTGAGGGTTACAGGAGAGCCTTCAGGGCAGGGATTTCTCTACAAAGGATGAAGGGGATAAAAATGATTGTTAGACAAGGCATTTATCCATTATGCTCCTTAGTAAGACAGAGATAGCCAAAACTATTTCCATACTTATTAGGGGTTTTATCCACAAAACAGTATTTTCCCCTTAAAATATAGTATAGTATAAAACAACATTTATAAATCAAAAGGGCATTCATAGAGAAAATGAGGGAAAGAAACCCTAGACAACAGTGTACTCTGTCCTGAAATTCAATCTGTCTGCTCATGTGAGCATCCTTCAGCCTCATGCTACTTTGAGGCTCTATCAATCAGATCTTATGCTAGAAACTGAAGCTCAGTAAGCAATAGATGACTTAAAACTTCTTGTTGAGTTGAAAACTACTTGGGCATCTTGGGTTGGCTTGGAATTAGAGGATGAACCATGGTACAAGTAGGCATCCTCCACAACGAGACTGAGATGTAAGCACAGTGAAGATGCTAGGTGTCTCAGAGAAAGGCTTGATTGAGGCTGCTGAATCAGACAACCCAGATCCAAGTAGAAATGCAAAGAGCAGAATGCTGGATGGAGCCTACTGTCTTGCTGATAAGAACGAAATTTTAATATCATCTTTTATCGGAAATAGTCAAACTATCAGCAAGTCAGACTGGTCCTTTCCCATTCATATCTTCCCTTCCTGGAAGTATTGAGAATCAAATGCCTAATAAAAGCTGATAAACCTGTTTTATTATTTTAGTTAGAGTATAAAATTTCTAGGTTTCAAAATGGCATTTTACTTTTTAAAGATTTATTTATTTTTGTTTTATGTGCATGAATATTTTTCCTGTATGTACTGTGTTCATGCCTGGTGTCTGAAGAAGACAGAAGAGGGCATGGGTTCCTTTGGAACTGGAGTTACAGATGGTTGTAAGCTAGCAAATGGGTGCTGAGTATGAACCCCATTATGATATTTCCACACATGTATTGCATTATAGGTTGTCACACTACGGTCCCCCATGATTCCTCAGTTTATCTAGTGATCCCTTTCTTTCCACTCAAATAGTCCCTTCTGGCACATACACACTAATTTACACACACACACAAAGAAATACCATACACAGGGGCTGGGAGATGGCTCAGAGGTTAAGAGCATTGCCTGCTCTTCCAAAGGTCCTGAGTTCAATTCCCAGCAACCACATGGTGGCTCACAACCATCTGTAATGGGATCTGGTGCCCTCTTCTGGCCTGCAGGCATACAGACAGAATATTGTATACATAATAAATAAATAAATATTAAAAAAAGAAATACCACATACAAATGTGCATGCATACACACACTACACTAGTTTGCTTTTTATTGCTGTGATAAACATCATTACTAAAAGCAACTTGAAGAGGAAAGGTTTATTTCATCTTAGAGCCTACAGTCTGTCACTGAGGGAAGTCAGGGCATGAACTTAAGGAAGAAGCCTGGTGGTAGAAACTGAAGTAGAGACCACGGAGGAATACTGCTTACTGGCTGGCTCTGCCTGCTTTCTTATGAATTCCAAAACCACCAATCAAAATAATAATAATAATAATAATAATAATAATAATAATAATAATGAATGCCCCCCCCCAGATCTGCCCAAAGGCCAATGGTGGAGATAGTTACTCAATTAAAATTAGCTTTCCTCAAATGATTCTGGCTTTTATCAAGTTGACAAAACAATAACCAGGACACACACACACACACACGGGTACTCACACACATACGTTTATGTGTATATATGTATGTGTGTATGTAGATATAAATATGAGCTTCCCCAGTTAGTTTTTTCTCCCTCCTCTCCCTCACAATTTCAGATGCCACAAACTATTCCCTCCCCCTTCTTCTGAGACTGCATTAGTCTCCTGATGTTTGTTTGCAAATGCTGGAGATATGAATGGAAGAGTTCAGATGAATACCAACAGCCAGGGGCTGCTCCAGCAGTATAGAGATGGAAGAAATAAGAAATTTTTTTTCTGTTTGTTTTTTCAAAATCATCCAAAACACACTTTTACTTGTCAAAACCCAGAAAATATTTAGCATTTAACAGTACAAAATCTATTTACATATTTTTCTACTTTCCTGAAAAGTATCAGTTGAGGGGGAAAAAGACATTGTAAAATCCCATTGGAATATGAAATGAAACAAAGAAAGCATATTCAACAAAAAATGCTGGCATAACTGGATATCAACATATAGAAGATTGAAAATAGATCCATATCTATCACCATGTACAAAACTCAAGTCCAAATAGATCAATGACCTTGATATAAAGCCAACCACACTGAACCTCAAAGAAGAGAAAGTGAGAAGTACACTTGAATGCATTGGCATAGGAAACCACTTCCTAAATATAACCTCAGTAGCACAGTCACTGAGAGAAACAAATAATAAATGGGACATCCTAAAACTGAGAAGCTTCTGTAAAGCAAAGGATATGGTCAAAAAAAAACCAAATACAGCAGTCTACGGAACAGGAAAAGATCTTTATCAACCCCACAATGGACAGAGGTCTGATCTCCAAAATATACAAAGAACTCAAGGAATTGGCATCAAAGGAACAAATAATACAGTAAAAAATAGGTACAGACTTGAACAGAGAACTCTTAACAGATGAATCTAAAATTTCTGGAAGATACTTAAGGAAATTCTCAGCGTTCTTAGCCATCAGAGAAATGCCAATCAATACAACTCTGAGATTCTATTACACCTGTAAGAATGGCCAAGATCAAAAACACTGATGATGGAGGATGTGGGGGGAAAAAATGGGTACACTCCTCCATTGCTGGCGGGAGTGCAAGCTGGTACAGCCCCTTTGGATGTCAGTGTGGTGACTTCTCAGAAAATTAGGAAACAACCTTCCTCAAGACCCAGCAATACGACTTTTTGGTATATACCAAAAGATGTTCAACTGTGCCACAACGGCATGTGCTCAATTATGTTCATAGCAGCATTGTTTGTCATAGTCAGAACCTGGAAACAACCTAAATGTTCCTCAACTGAAGAAAGGTTAAAGAAAATGTACACTTACATAATGGAATACTACACAGCAGAAAAAAAACAATGACATCTTAAAATTTGCAGACAAATGGATAGATCTAGAAAACATCATTTTGAGAGAGGTAAACCAGACCCAGAAAGACAAATATCATATATACTCACTCATAAGTGGCTTTTAGACATAAAGCAAAGAAAAATCAGCCTACAATTCACATCCCCAGAGAACCTAGACAAAAATGAGGACCCTAAGAGAGACATACATAGATCTAATCCACATGAGAAGTAGAAAAATACAGGATCTCCTACGTGAATTGGGAACATGGGGATCATGGGAGAGAGTAGAAGGGGAGGGAGAAGAAGCGAGGAAAGTGGAGAAAAATATATTGCTCAATAAAAACAAATTTAAAAATCACATCTGACACATTACCAACCATGGTCTTACAGAATGGGGAAAGAAAACTTAGGTCTATGAAATTTTACTTTAAATATATATACATTAGAAGGGTACTAAAGCAACAAGAGAGTGGAGATAGATAAAAAAGCATGTTATGGATCCTAATTGACACAAGAAAGAGCTTACTGCTAACCTGTGAGATGGTGAGGCACCAGCAAATGCTAGATGGGGCAAAATGTTTTCAATTCACTGCTGTAACTACTATTTCCAATAGCATATGCAAATGTAACAATGCCACACACTTTCATAGATATTTTTGTTCATTTCTGTCAATAGTTTTTGAATAATCTGAAAGACAATACATTAAAAACAGTACTGCAGATGTCTCATCACAGGGATACTTCACTCCTTGTATGCCTGTTAATGGTGAAATCTTGCTCCCTTTATTCTGCATTTATTCCGTATCCACTATGCAAATTGCCAAACAGAATGCCAGACTCTTGACAAAGCCCTCTGACAGCCTCAGCTCCATACCTCTTTATCAATCAGTAGAAATTCTGGAGCTCCCCCCCTAAGTAACTTTCCTTTTCAACAGTTGTGGGGTGAAGGTGCATGCACTGGAACATGCTTTCTCATAAGAGTTGTTTTTTTAACAAGTCACATGGATGTGAAAGGACCAGAATTCTCTTTTGTGGGCCGTCTTAATGAAAGTCTGCGGTGTGAAGCATCCCAGGACTACAAAAAGACCATATTGTTCTAATAATATCATCAGGATAGCTTCCTTTTTGGGGTACTAAGACTCAGAGCTATTATATAAACAGCTTGTTTTACCTGGACAGTTTCAACCCCTTGTGCCCTTCCTTCCCTTTGCTGCAGTTTTGTATTTCCATCATGTTGCTCTCTTCAGCACCTTGCCTTATTTGGGTATGAGTGGCCAGGAAATGAATGAATAGACTCCATCTACAAAATGGCATGCCAATGTGGCTGATTATATCCACATAAAACCTAAGAGAGCTTAGGAAGAAATTCTAGACACAACAAATCAAAGTTAAGCACAGCTTCAAGGTAGCAACATTTTCTCAGGTGGGCTCTGTTTGACAGAAGCAAGCAGAGGTAAAATTCCTTTAAGAGAAGGCTTCCTGACTCAGTGGTAGCAGCAAAAACTGTGCAGATCCTTTAAGAAGGTTTCCTGGTTCATGCTGGTTGCAGGAACAGCTCTGACTCTTTCAGGAAGCTGAGCACTTGAATGGGGTTTGTGGGCAATGTTCTGCAAGTTACTTGGTGGCAGCATGGGTCAACTGCTTCCCAGAATTGAGGTGGTGAGCACAGCTCCCACCTGGGAGTCCCAGAGTTGGCAGTAAGGTTACTTCCACCAGATTGAAAGGCCGAGAGAGGCAATGCCAGCAACCAAGACTACCCAAACCACACAGCTTACCACTTTACAATGTTCCTGGTCAGAAAATGAGACAGATTTGTACAGAAATTAACCTTTAAACAGGTCACAGTGTGTTTATGCTTGAGGGAAAAGAAAAAGTGTATAGACAGTCATAAAAAATTATTTTAAATAATAAAACAAAGTTTTTAAAGAGACAGAGTACACTCAGAGATTAAAGGAGTAAAAAAAATAAGCCACGTAAAGATGGAAAATACACAGAGTCTGGATTATATATATTATTTTATTTTATTTGAATTTTTGACTGTGAATGAGCTAAGTACACAGAGACATTTCATTGTATGAGCTGCTAAGTAAAACCAACATATACGTTTTAAAGGTATCTTGACTTCAAAATTTGGGTCTAAGGATATGTTGTTTTGGAAGAGAGGTTCTGCTTTTGTTTCCAGAGAAGATAGAAAGCTGTGGATTCCTTACTGGTTAATATGTTTTGATTAAACAAGATCCCCTGAAGAGGCTCAATATGGACTTTGCTAGCCATTTGGGCAAGAAACTGCTCTTGCTTGGACTGATTGATGCTGTATAAATTGGACATGCAGGACCCACCAAAAAGTGACTGCTAAACATTCCAAAAGATAGAATGGTCCTTCAGGGTTCCTGCTTCACAGAAGAAACCTCAAGACATTCTACAAGATATATAATAAAAGTGACTGACAAACTGCCAAGATAGGTGAAAGATTCTTTCAAACTTCCTGCTTCATGGAAAAGTCTGCTGAATACTATGGGCTTGTAGTCTGAAGATGGATGCCCCAATGATACAAAACAACTTTGGGTAACTGTCCAGGCAGCATGAAGTTTCTGTCCATCCTAGAGCTTCGGAAGTTGCTTACAATGTACTTTCTATTAACTTAGGTAATATTATATTCTTCCAGGGTCTTTGATGGAGAATAGATATAAATATTGTAACTGTAATTTTTGTTTGATACCTGTTTCTTATATGTAATATTACTATGTTAAAGTTAAAATGTTTATTTTTATTTAGACAGAAAAGAGGAGATGATATGGAATGTCCTTGCTGCTTTTATTGGTTGATAAATAATGCTATTTGGGCCAATGGCTTAGCAGAGACAAGCCAGGCAGGAAATCAGAGATGGAGAGAGAGACAGAGAGAGGGGGAAGGGAGGGAAGAGAGAGAGAGAAGAATCATAGAGATGTCATGTTGTTGACAAAAAAGAAAGATGCCAGTCACCAGCCAGAACCTTACCAGTAAACCACATGCCCAATTTATACAGCATACCATCAATCAGTCCAAGCAAGTAGACCACAGCCTTGTGGTGATACACAGATTAATAGAAATGGGTTAATTTAAGATGTAAGAGATAGCTAGAAATATGCCTAAGCTATTGACCAGTATTGTAGTTAATATAGTTTCTGTGTTATTATTTGAGTTGAAGCGGCCAGGAAACAAATGAGCAGTCTCTACCTGCAAAATGGTACCCAACAAGACGCCACATAGCTACCAAAGGAGTAACATCCTGGACCCTTACCAGTAAGCCACAGCCTCATGCAGATAGAAACAGATTAATAGAAATAGGTTCACTGAAGAGGTAAGAGTTATTTAATAAAAAGTCTGAGTTAATAGGTCAAATAGTGTTGTAATTAATACAGTTTTGTTTGATTATTTGGGTCTGGGTGGCCAGGAAACGAACAACCAGTCTCAGCCTACACTTGCCCCTTTTTACTTTCTTCTTGTTGTTTATCTCAGCATCTTAGGTAAGTCAATTATTTCTGTAGAGTGATATAATCCTACGGAGTGGACAATAAAGAAAGGAGATACGCTGTTGGGCGAGGGGCTGAATATCTTGAGTTGCTCTCCTTTCTGAAAGCTCTTAGGACTTTGGAACATAGGGTACCTTTTATGTCACACATGGTGTATTTGCCATCACAACCTGGATCTGCACCATGGGAAGATGGCAGCAACTTCAAGGTCTTGTCAAAGTGCTAGGAGTTTAATAGTTCTTATTTCCAAAAGGCGTGGACTTTTCCATTTTTATCTGTCTTTGTTCATTTTGGTTTTTTGGATGACCTATTCCCAGGGAGGTACATTTCCCTGAATCACTACCTTTAGTTCATGTGAAATCATGACTTCTTGTGGTGTGCTCCTATCCTCAAAACTCATTTATATTATGATCCTTTGTTGTCTCTATTGGCCACAGTGTGATGATTTCAAAGTTTATGATCATACTGTGGACTCTATAGTTTCTTTTAGGAAGAAGAGTCTTCCTTTATTCCATCTTCTATACTCATTTACTGAGCACTCTAAAGATAACTGACAGTGAAGGAGGAAAGGCCAGTTTTAAAGCAAAGAATAAGAGTACAATGTCTTGACAATTAAAACGTGTTATCAAGTTGAGGTGGGGATGGGGCTAAGCTGAGGGCACATATCCAGCTTCTTCGGATGCCTACCCACCTCCTAGCACAACAACAACAACAAAAATTAACCAGAACTTTTTAATCACTTCTAGAATTCATAAACTAACCATCTGGTGTTTCCCAGCTACAGAATAAAGTTACAGTGAACCACATCTGTGATTCCTATAAGGACCTCTAGATCACCTTTTGGGAGGCCAACAAGTCAATCACTGCTTTATATGGACTACATTGGGACGTGCTATGAAGGCAGCATCTGTGGCTACAATCCTGCCACCAATTAAAATGCTGGATTCTTTCCAAGAAGGACTTGCTTAACACCTTTGAACAATTTTTTTTTAACTTGTGTTTATTCCCTACCTGAACTCTGTCAAAACGACCTTAGAATCTAGATCAACTTTTCTTTCCAATCTAAAGGAATTGGCATGTCACCATCAACTGCATATCAGTGAAGCCCAATCCCCTTCCTACCAAAGATACATCCAGCACATTGTCGGGCTTCTGCCATGCGTGCCTCACACTTACTGCAAACACAGCGAGACTGCCATAGTCCCATTTTAACTAAAAGCACTTGCTTTCTCAAGTGTTAAGTCAAAGTGTTAAGTAGAAGTTGACATGCTTTTAACTCATTTTAAAATAGCAAGTTATAATAATCAGCTGACACTGTATGAAGCATGAAACTCAATCTATAAATCACAGGTCTATAGAAAGACTGAGCAGGGAAAATGTGAAGAACAAACCTGAAACATGTCTCCATCATAAATTACAATTACCAATTTGTCATCAACTGTTGGAAGGATTTCTAAACTACGATCCCGATATTGGTTGCCTTTTCCATAATACTCTCAACTAGTCCTAAAATCAAATCACTGAAATAAATATTAACCGATTTATTGAGTGAGTGTCTGCTGTATGTGGTGGAGGGCACAGAGGAGAGAAGAGGGCATCAAGGGATGTACTGACTGGAGTTATGGGAGGCTACGGGCCACACAATGTGGACAGAAGAGTAGCAAGTACTCATAATCTCTGTACCAGCTCTCCAGGCCCCTACCCCAGTAAAGTTTTCAAGGTTTAAATAATTTGGCATTTGGACAGTAAAATTTAGCAACTATGTTTACTTTAAGGCTTTTGAAACATAATTTCCTGCACAAAAAAAAAAATGGTACAAACAATACCCTTGGTGAAAAAGAAGCCTCGTTTCCTTACTATACACACACAACTAGCAGCACTTGGGCTTGGGGCAGACTCTGGATTTACAGTAATAGTTTTCCAGTAATAATCGTGGATCCTAGAATGTTCTTTTTCATTAAAACAATTGTTCCTCTGTTGATGTTCTTTGCTTGTCTTTATGTGATATTTGTCATCAGACACCACTGCTCCTTGGACACGTGCCTATTTTTTTTTTCTAGTTTGACATTTGGCTATGTAACCTAAAGGTTAAACTCTAATGTATAGAAGTCTCTAGAACACTTCTCCTCCTTTGCTCACAGATGAATCCCAAAGAGTTTCAAGTCCAACATTCCTTTCATTCTACTTGGGCCCTGTCTATCTCTAGAAAAAAGACGAACTGAAAAGTCACCCTCAAGCTTAAGACAAAACAGTTAAAGCAGCCCAACTGACCGTGGCTTTCAGAACGAATGCAATGGATTAGTGGTTCTCAATTAGGCAAGGTCTCAAACTGGGGGAAGCAAGTGAGATTTATGTGTTGAGAAACTAACTGAATGATTATAAAAAAAAAAAAAAAAAAGCAAAAAAAAAAAAAAAAATAACCATGACAAGGTGCCAGCGACTAAATAACTTAAGCAAACCACGATGGGCTGAGCATGCCTGGAGAGACGGCAGAGTAACTAATGCATGTGATGCTATAGCAGGATGCATGTGGATGACGTAGGCAACCACATGCACTGATGCAATGGCTCACAACCACATGTAACTCTAGCTCTGGGAGGACAGCACCCTCACACAAATGGCATAAACACATGCAGACACACAGAAAGGCACTGAAATAAAAATAAACAGCCAAGCGTGGTGGCCCAAACCTTTAGTGCCAGTACCCAGGAGCAGTGAGTTAGGAACATAAAGAGTTACACACACACACACATATATGTATATATAGATATATGAATCAAATATTAAGAAAGTAACAATAAATTGGATAGAATGAAAGAAGAGCTTTAAAAGTCTCATTCATTTTCTCTTGGGAATGTGCGACTGTAGACACACGAGACAATGGTTCTAAACACAGCTTGAATGATGATCCTGAGGAGGCCACATGGTCTGTGCTAGGGACAGCTGTGTCAGCCTGTCAATGGAGCCTTTTCTTACCTCCAGATGCTCTAAAATATATGGTGGGTTTGTCATGCCCAGCCTCAGCATGGCTCCCTCAGGAATCACTTCCACCAGCTTCCATAGAAGTGTGGGGAGATCTGTGCCAATGTCTCTGCCGTAGGCGCCAGTGTCTTCGCTGGTCAGCCATATCTCGCAAACACCCTCTGTGGATTAAAGAAGATAATTAGCCATTTCCTTCACCGAACCACTGCTCACTCTTTCTAATGGAGTATTTTCAACACCATTATGCAGACAGTCGGCTCATTCAGTCGCCGAAAAAGCAGTTTACTCCTCCTTGGCAGTGGCTTATTAAGTTCATTTTATGAACATCTGAGAGTCGTAACAATGTCATAAGGTAACAGTGTGCCCCATGAAGTCATCAACATCCCCAGGCAATCAGGTCAAGCATGCTTCTCCAAAGCACTGATCAGCACTAGAGTTCTAGTCCCACCTCAGAGAATACCGACTAGCCACTGTAAACTGTGAATGGAAAGAGTCCCTCCACAGAATAAGAACTGGGAACAGTTAACTCATTAGTCCCTCTGTCACCAACTGAAGGAAAAATGTCAAGTGTAGTTAAGGATTAACTCACAAACTATTAACCAATCATAACGAACCTATTTTCCTTAGTCACTATTATAATCTGTCTCCTTTATTCAATTGAAATCGTGCACACTTTATTTTCACATTAAAAACATTGGCTGGTACCTAGACTAAGTGGCTGCCTTGGAAACCCTTCTTCATTTGCTTAGTGCTTTTACCCTACGAAAGAATATTTAATTTTTGTTGCTGTAATGAATCCTATTGCTGGGATGGACAGCACATGCTTGTGATCTCAGCTCTCGAGAAGCTGAGACAGGAGAACTGCTCCAAGTACAAGCCTAAGTTTCAGCATTCTAGGCCAGTGTGTATTACAGAGTAAGTCCTTGTCTCTAAAAGTAAAACCAACCAAACAAAAGGTAACGGTTTGCAATAGCAGCCTTTCAAAAACAAAAGAAAACACTTCCGGATCACCTAATGGTATAAAAATGAATGAAACAGACTAAGCAAGAACCACCCACATTCTCCTGGTAGACAGACAGACCCTTCCTGAACCCACATTCAGTGAGAGGATAAGCTAATAATAAAAGGCTAAAACAAACAAAAGGAAGGTGGTGTGAAGTTATTTCAGGTCAGCTGATTCCCTGCTTAGGAAGACCTCCACATACAGGGGCACAGACACAGCTTCCAGAGGGAAACACGGTGGAAGTTTCCAGAAACTGTCTTAAAACTGTCATTGCATGGCAGGCTTCCAAAGCACAGTTTAAACTGTAATAGCCAAGAGAGGCAAACGTGACATGTCTGTAAACACGGATAGATTCAAACTGTACAGAAGAAAGCCCACAACAGAACTCAATTATCAGCAATGCAGTTTGCTGCTTGGACCTAAGATATCGATATAGATGCTATTCTTTCTATAGATAAGAGCTATGTGCTTTATTATCAAACCTGCAAAAATAGATTTTATCTTTCTGAGATTTACACAGCTCAGAGGACAAGAGGGTGGATGTGAACCGCCCACTTTTCACTTACAGAATCATGGATCAGCAATAAGAATAGAACCTATTGAAAAGTTCAGATAAAGCAAAAACTGGGGATGTTTTAGTACTAAAATCAGTAATATATCTGGGTGTGGTGGTGAACGCCTTTAAGCAGAAGACAGAAGCAGGCAGATCTCTGAGTTAGAAGCCACGCTGACCTAGATAGTGAATTCCAGGCCAGATAAGACCTAGTCTCAAAAACAAAAACAAAGGATGAAAAAAAAAACAGTAATGTTAAGAATATTTTACAGGCTTCCTCAGTTTGAATATACAGGTTTCAGAAAGAATAAGTCCTTATCCTCCAAAGAAACACACCTGGAATGTTTTATTATTTTGTGAACATTATCTTTAAATTAATTAAAATTTTTTTCTATTTAAAAATGTGTAATATCAACACCTCTACCCCCCATCCCCTAAGGAACAGAGAGCATTACGAAAGCAGCAAGAACAGTATAGAAGGAGAGCTAGGAGATGCTTCCTTCTGGACATGACCTAGCCTTTATGCTCAAGAACTCACCATAGCTGTGGTTACCTGCACAAGCCCTGCCTAAGACGGCATTCGGTCCACCCCAGCTGGACTCACTAGGTTACACACTCAAAAGAGGAGAGGACAAGGGGACACAAAGGTGGGAAGAGGATACATTGCAGCCTGTCTAGGGGAGAACTAAGGGAATTTGGGGTGAGTATTGTTACAAATATGATAATAAATTCAAGAGGCTAGTGGAAATGAAGCAGCCTTTATATACAGTTCTGCAGAAAGGTACAAGCATTGGGAAAAAGGCAAGATGGCTGCCACGTGGATTTGGAGCAGCACAGTGGATTACGATCCCCTGCTCATCTCTTATAGGCCAGGATTTGCATCCCTCCAACACTGCCCATTTCATTAGCCTAGGTCAAAAGCCCTCACCCAATCAACAATCTGGAGCTTGAAGCTGTTCTTTTTCTCCAATTCTGGGCTCAGCCATGAAGCAGATCACTTGTAACTTTCTGAATTGTGAGACAAACTGGGGTCAGCCCAGCTACAGGAGAGAAGCCCTGCTTGTCAGTAACTCTGAAAATAGAACTATCAGCCTATCCCTTACAAATATGGTCAAGCTGTGTTACATATATGTATGAAACCATCAAAAAGTAAAAGAAACTTTTAAAAATATTCCAATTGATGGTGTAATCTTGATTTTAAAATTCTACATGCCACCAGACATTGCATTTATGTGATCCTGGACCTTTTATAAGACAGAGATTCATTTAGCATAGCCTGGCCTGGAGCTCATTCTGTAGCTAAGGCCGGCTGCAAAGCTATGATCAGCATCCTGTCTCAGCCTGCAGATAACAGAAGTGAACTACCAACCAGACCCAGATTCATACATCCTGTTTAAAAAACTATAATTTAAAAAAAAATAGAAAAGCTCTAGGAAGAAAGATGGCCAAGTAACAACACAAACACATTTTATAGCATTCTGAAAGGGGTTATGAAAACAGGACATTAAATGTGATTTTCCAGTCACTGGCATTTGAACAACACAATGTGAATATTTTAAAATGAACAGGATTTTAATTTACAAATTCTCCATCCAAATGGTTCCACGTATGCCTTCTGTAGAAAGAGCAAGTTCCTGGAATGGTGCCTCCTCTGTTGCTGGGTGAATACAGAGGGGGAAATCACCCAGGATAGAATAGAAATATCATCTACTGGAGAAAACAGCAGTCTGCTCCCCAACCTGCAAAGGTTGGGGAGCAATAGCTTCTGGGAGGCTGCAACTTCAAATCACATCACACAGAGAGGAAGCAGCTGTGACATCCAATCAGCACCACTGAGGCAGCAGTCTCTATGTCCAGACAGGCTGCTACAGAACTCAAGCCAGAGGAGAGTCAGCTCAATGGTAAGCCCTGGCCTTGACAGTCCTCCTCTGCCAGACCAATTCAAAAGCACTTCAAAGACCTTCTAGGAATTAACAGTGTTCAGACATTGTAAGGCTTTCTTTCAGTCATTCTTTCTAGTGAGAGGTGATTCCTCAAATTTTTACTACCAAGAAGTCATTATAGAAAGAAAGAAAAGCGAGGTAGAATCCTCAGTCTCATGTTTGGTGTTCCTGAAGTCTCATGATTCTGCATACTGTGAGCAGTCACTGCCAGACTAAGCACATGCATGAATATGATGCGCCAGCTGGGGCTGCAATCACCAAAACTGGACTTGCATTGAGGTACAGACATGTTTGTCTGCACAACTAATTGGCCACACTTAGAGACAGCCATGTTTGCCTGAACAGTTTCACTCCTTCAGGATTTGAGGTCTTTATTTGTCCTTGCCTAATGTGTGCCCCGTAACTGGTACAGGTCCACCATGAAGCTTTTGTGTTTTAAGACTGCCTATCATGCAGGTCCTATCAGGGGACAGTGGCAGATTCATAGGGAGTTTTCTGTTCACTTCTTGGGGAGAAGCAGGGCTGAGAGGCTACAATGCCAGCCCCAAAGGGACAATTCCAGCTGCACCGAAGCATCCACCTTGAAAAATAAGCACATAAAATGAAAACGAGAAGTGTGAACAACTAAGATAAGAGAAACAAAGGCATAACCAGCAACTCCCGTGTCTGTAAAAACAAACACGAACAAAGCAATAAAACGGCACGAGACAGAAACTAACATTCTTTTCCTAACCTGCTCCATCACCCAAGTTCCACTCATTTGCCCCAAACTGTTCCATCACCAGGCTCATCAGGAGGTCATAACAACCTGACAGAATGCTAATTTTGGTAATTATATCAGGAAGGGATGAGATGTACTTTTCAGGAAGATTGAGCCATTAGAACCCATGATCATCTTCCCTGAGTAAGAACACATGAGGCCACATTTCCAATACAAGCCACCTCTTCCCAAGTGGAGAATGTCAACAGCTGGGTCCCACTCTGCTCCACAGTAATCTGAGGTGGCAAATGATGAAAAACACAAAATACACTAAGGGTTAATAAAAGAAAGCTAACATCCTCAATAAAATATTTTTACAACAAAGAAAACCATTTTGGAAAAAAATTAAACATTGCCAAACTCGGTTGCGAAAGACTCAGCTTCTCTGTATGAGTGCCACTGTAAAAAGCTGAAATATGGATGCAGATCAATGTCCTCTGCTTAAAAAGTGATGCTCTCTACAAGATCTCGCTTTATCATTAGGGAAAATTCCCACCATAAAAAGCTATTTCAATTATTGTATTGTTAGAAAAACTTGCAAAACAAAGGCTCCAGAAGTGTAACTGCAGAAGGCAGTTTCTTTATTAACCAGTGAAATCAACACAAAACAGAAGACCCTACCACATCAGCTTGGTGGTTAACAGCATTTGTTGCATGACTCTGAGGGCTGGGGTTCAGATCCCTGCACCCACATAACAAGTCAGCATGCCAAACACACTATAATCCAGGCTCTGGAAGAGTGGAGACAGGAGCATTTCCAGGATTTGCTGGCTTCTCACCTGGCCCAGAAAACATGGGCACCAGGTCTAAAGGGACACTCTGACTCAGGAATGAGAGGTAGAAAGTGACAGAGGAAGACAGTGACTCCCTAGTCTCCCCTTTACATGTTATGTGCACCCCATAAAGCATCCATGCACTCAAATATATAAAGTAAATACATACATCTAAAAAGCTGTAACTATAAACAGTGATTGGGGGAATCAATGGTAAGAGGGCAATAAAGTTTAATGACATATAATGCCACAAAAATACCTATAGTTGCATGTGTACTGGATGGCCAAGAAACCTACATCAATTTGAAGTTAAACCTATCATTTCAAAATCTGCTCCATTTCCCTTCCTCCCCCATCTGTCAAGTTTGTTCTCCACTCCTGTCTTTCTGACTTTTCCTTCCTCTCTTTGGTAACATCTGATTCCTTCCTTATCATTTCATTCGAGACTTCTTTCTCCCAATAAGGCACATGTTGTATTTGTTCTATTTATATATCTCATATTAAGTTACCTGATCTTGCTTCTTCCTGCTACATGAAGTGCTATGCAGAGTCGGTTTCACATTGGGAAGTTCACAAGTAATAAGACTGTTGCTTATGTATCTGAAGGGTCATGAGTAAGAGCAGACAGGAGCACTCCTGTCCAGCCCATTCATTTAAGAACAGATTGGACATTTCAGACCCTGTATCGACATTAAAAAGTTTCGTGTCTTTACTTTAGATGGGGGCGGAAAAGACTAAATAATCTTATTTAAAGATAGCATCATAGTAAGACCAGCTTAGCCTATGCTATGCCTCCAAACCTTTCATTTTGGAAGCAGAATCTACGCATGTAGCTCAGGCTGCCCACAAACTTAGTGTTCTCTATCATAAGCCTTCTGAATACTGAGATTATAGGGCACACCTGGCCATTGCCACTATTATTTGTGGCCTTCAGCCTGGGTCTCTGAGTTCTTGGCTTCTTAGTCAATGAACTATAGAATCACACACAAACAGTCAAGTGCCAAAGCAAAATGAAAGCAAAGCACCCTGCGAGAAAGCTGCAGGCTGTAGGTCAGCTTTACCAGAGACCCAGTCACCGCCCCACACTCCACATAAAGAGATGGGAGGTTAGAAGCTAGCATTCGCAGCAATAAGCACTTGGAGAAAGCTGCAGAGACACCCAGACCTAATGTGCAGCAAATATTTCCCACCACTCTCCAGCAGAACAGTGGGCTGAGCATGCGCAGGACGACAATAACCTACAAGGTGGGAAAAGAAACATGCGAATGAGGTGTTCTAAACTTCTACAACATCACAGGACTAAGAACTAATGTCCTCACAGGCAAAATGAAAGCCTTGCATGGGTCATCAAATTGGGTTTTTATGAGGCTACTACTAGAATGACAAAGAAAAATTCTGTTAAAATAAAAGCTACTCTACACTCATATTAGGACACCTAAAATGACTTAAAACAATCAAACTGCTGTCAAAGATATTAACCTTATGGCAGAATGAAGCCAATATAGAAAATAATGGAATTTTTATTCCACAAGAATAAAGAAATCCAGCAAACTCAGAGCTCAACAAAAGCACAATTCAAAATGTCTGGCACCCCCAGAAATAGCAGGCATGTAAAGAAGGAAATATTGACTATGACTTTTCTCCTGCTTATTACCAATCAGAGGTAGTAACATGAGAGATGACTGAACCAGAAAAGGACATGGAAACAGCCATTGTAAACATAACCCATAGTTTCACAATTACGGGCACAATGAAAGATGGGACACTCCATAATGTTGGCATTTAGAGACTCTGAGGTGCAAGGATCCTGAGTCTGATGCTAGCCTTACATAGCAAGATCTTGCTGGACAGACAGGGAGGTAGGAGGAAGGAAATGAGGAAGGCAGGAAGAAAGCAAGAAGGCAAGCAAGAATGAAAGAAATGAAAAAAAGAAAATGAGAAATAAAAGAATAGGCATTGCCAACAGGACAAAATTGGAAATAAAATGGAATTCTAACACATCACTAAGAAGAGGGCAGGCAAAGCAGACAGAAGGAAGAGACCTTATGGGGCTACGGAAAGCTCAGCTGAGGAGGGCTGGCGGGAGCGGTAGAGGAGAGATTCACGGCAGGTGCCACAATCCTGCTTCCACGTTTCTCTTAAAAATATTCAGAGTAAGTGCGGTAAATGTCAAGATGTAATACATGTGGTATTTTGTAACCATGCTAAGTCTTACATTTTTCCATGTTGTAAACAATTCTTACAAATTTAATGACAATAATCTGATTAAACAAACTTGGCTGAAGTTTATCATTTTTCTATTTTATAAAACACTTAGGGCTCTGTAAGCATAATTAAGAGCAAGTGACCTTTATTAAATCCTTCTTATTAATTTCTTATTAAATATATTCTATATGAAGCTAATTTAGAGAGCTAATATTCAGTATTTTAAAGTAGAACGGTAATGTTCCTCTAGCCCAAGGGTGGGAATCAGAATGACATTTTAAAACTACCTCTTCGGAAAAGGCAAAAATGATCAGTTCTCACCATCAGTACACGTGTCTGTCATCTCAGCACTGGGGAAGTGGAACCAAAGGGTTGTCAAGTTCAAAGGCAGGCTTGACGTGAGATGGGATAACTCCTGTGCTTGTGTGTGTGTGTGTGTGTGTGTGTGTGTGTGTGTGTGTGTGTGTGAATGCGCGCGCGCATGCACGCGCGTGTGAAAGAGAGAGAGACAGAGAGGGAGGGAGGAAGAAAGAGAACTCTCTCTTTACAGTCTATCATCTTTCTGTGTTTAGTACTGTGTCTAATACTCTGTGCTAATTAGCCAATGAGTGTGAATTTAAAAAAAGAGACCAATTTTAAAAAATAGTAGTCAATGAATAACCTAGCTAATAAATACAAAAAGACTTTATTTCATTTCCACTAACGGCGGTCAACCCATCCTAAGGCTGCGCCAGAAGCAGAGCCTGGATTAGATCTCACCTCTGAATTAGATCTCAGCTCTGGATAAGAGCTCCAATAGCTTTTAAAAACAATTTTTGATATCATTTCAGTGATTCCAGGAAAATACCTACAAAACTTTAGCCATAAATATTGCAATGGGATAAGTAGAAACTAGAACTTGAAAGGAAAGCTATGGTGATGTTCAAAATGAGGACCAAGTGAAGAAAACAAAAACAAAGTCTAATTGGCGTGGAACGCTGTAAGATGCATTAGCGAACGGCTCCCTCTGATTCATCACTGGTGAAGGCTGAGGACTGGAAGCATGCAGAGGTGTGCATGAGAACAAAGATTGCTGGGTTGAAAGACTTAAGAGGAGACCAAAAGACGTAAAAATATTTAAGACTTTTGAATATTGACGAGGTTTCAAAAATTACATTTTGGAAATATCAAGTTAATTCAAATATCTGATTAAAATAAATTCATTCTGTATCATTCAATTTTTACATGAAATAGCAACTAGAGCATATTCAATTACACAGGTTGCTAACATATTCTTGTTGAAAATACATAAATTTCAGAACTGCCTACAATGAAGAGCAGTGACACTTAATGGGAATAAATCACATCTTAAGTTTATTTAGTAACAACTGGCACTTTTTCTCCGTACTTAACAACAGCCAAGGCCTTTCCTCAGATTCGTGATAATGAAACACTACTACACCTTACACGTCGTATACTTCACTTACTTCTATTTGTATTTTTAAAAATGTAGTTTATTGAAATTCTCAAAACTGTTTTACAAATAAAAATAACCACTTACAAATTCCCGATTCTACAATAATCCTTTTGTGCATTATCTTTAACTAATTTCCCTCAGGTAAAAATAATGAAATAGTATCAACAAAGTAACAAAATTAACTTAATGAACATGAATATTTATAATCCCTCTTCCATAAAATCAGTATACAGGTATGCACCATGTTTCTGTAGCCACAATATTACTGTAGTGTCTACTCCGATTTGTAAACAAAAGAGAGTGCTTAGGATAATGGCTTGCGCTGACCAAAAATTAGCCAACTATAGCAAAAGCATTTTTTGAAAGTGTGCTGGTTATTTTTTCTCAAATATTTATTTATTTCGATTAAGTCTCTCAAACCTTTTCTACTCAATTTTATTTTAATACTTCAAATTTGAGTTTACACAAACAGGCTACAATACTCTAATAGGGGGTACTTAGACTATTAAAAAAAACCTTCTTTATCCAATAAAAGAATAAGAAAAGGGCATTAGCCAGGAAGGAAAATCAGGAGAGGAGGATCCAATTCCCTTATCAATCAACATCTTATCACTGGCGCAGTTGGTTCCACAAACAGGTACACATCTGGGGCAGCACACTAAGAGCACAAGGATGGACGAGTCAGACACATATCCATCTTCTACCAGGTCCACCACCTAGTGTCATACAACAGCAATGTGTACTACAAACACCTGACAGTGGATGATCTAAAATGACAATGTCGCCGGGCGATGGTGGCGCACGCCTTTAATCCCAGCACTCAGGAGGCAGAGGCAGGCGGATCTCTGTGAGTTCGAGACCAGCCTGGTCTATAGAGCTAGTGCCAGGACAGGCTCCAAAGCCACAGAGAAAAACCAAAAAAAAAAAAAAAAGACAATGTCACAGCGTCATGAACTGCCATCTCCTCCCCTCGGTCTAGAAATGCCTTCTGTGTCCTTAAAGCCAAGGAGCTGCGTGCAGGGCCGGGGCGATCATGTGGCCTCATGCTAAGCTCTCCAACCCTAAAAGAAGCTCATTTCAGTTCCTGTGTCAATCAATAGCCACTTCCTGATTTTTTTTGTCTCTTTCTAAGTACTGTAATGAGGATAATGGTTCATAGGATGCCTTCAACATTACCGATGTCTCAAATAATAAAATACCTTTAACTCAAAAAAAAAAAAAAAAAAAAGGTTAAACAACAAGTGAACCCAGACTGGAGAAATTTCTACTGACCACAAAATTGCTTTCGATGACACTCAAAGCTATTTTACTATAAAGGCCCACAAATTACCAATATGCAAATGATCTTCATGCCAGAAATGTAGCAAATATTCAAAGATTCAGAGTGCTTAAAAATATTCACCCCACTGGGATGATTTCAGATTAAAGAAAATAAGGACTGTGTAATTATATACACTTACCTTGACAAAGAGAAAGCAATCTGTGATTAGAACATAGCAATTAGTTAGAAATTGCTGCACATGGATTTAATTACCCATCCGTCTACATGCAGTCAATTACATTTATCTCATTGCATCAGGAAAAGGTTTCTGCCTGAGGCAACTGCCAGTCATGTATTTATAAGGCTTCTAGACTTTACAGTGAATATATTATTGCATTCGGGCACATGTGCGAAAGTTACAGTTTAGAGACATTCTTAATTTTAGGTTTCTACTTTTAGCTTGCGATTATCTCATCTCTTTTCAAGAGTCAACTACAATCCAGCTTTCAAACCGATGGCGTCACATCTGCCTATGTAATGTTGTTGACACACACATCACCTGTTTATTTTAGAACTTATGAAACCCTAAAGTTACCCCCCTCAAAAATTATCTTAGTGTTTGAGAGCAAAGAACACAAGGTGCTCCCCGCCTGAGCTTAAGTTAGATGTGCAGCATGCAAACAGCCTCTTCCTTTGCAAGGGCTAACCAGAGTTTTCCATTTCTCACTGCTCTGCTCTTGGAGAAGATGGTGGTTTTCTGGGATGGAACTTTTAGAACCAGACTGAAAGCTGGGATCTCCCATTTGTTTCTCCATTTCATATGAGAGCACACAACCTCGAATCCCATCCTAGCAGGGCCTGATTCCATGTTTCTTTGGCAGCTCACACTTAGTGTCACCGCAAAAATTATTGAATTGACCTGAGGGTTAATAACCATCTCATTAGACTACAGGATTTCATGACAAATGAAAGTCAGCAGGACATGCAACACCTAGCAAGGCACCTGCCTCACAGAACGGACATAAAGAGGGTACATGCCATCACTGCACAGTCCTCATGGAGTCTGCAAAGATTACATAAACCCACAGATACACAGACCTCTCAGGAACTAAGAAGAAAATATATCCATCCCTCTGTAAGGAAACATCTTTGGTTTTGGTTAGGAACTATCTTTCCTGAAGAGTCAGGTTTCAGAACTCAGGAATTTGGAATTAAAGTTGGGCCACACTATAAATTAGAACCAAGAGAGGTGACTACCTTCTGTTGAGGACCTCGGGTCTTGGACCCAGATAGTCTATGTCATTTCCAGTAACAGAACTCCCAAAAGTCTACCCTGAGGGAACACAAGTCATCAGGAGTCTGTCCACCGTTCCTTTTCTGCCCAACTCCAAGTTCCTTCTGCTTAAGCAAAACTGATTATAAACAAAACTGAAATGCCCTGGGTCTCCAGTCCCATATCTTCTTTAATTCTGCCTCTTAAGTTTTGGTATACATTTCTTGGGAAGTTTCTTCAGGAGCTTGGTGGCAAAGTCCTCAGCAAATAACACTTGATGACTGTGACAGCCCTGTGGTGTGTTTCAGAAGTTAGTGTGAGTTTCTGATTGTAAATTCAAAAGAAGTTCCCTACTGTGGTAAGGTGATTCCCCGTAACCCCAAAGTTATTTTCACTCCTGTAAAAAAAAAAAAAAAAAAAACTTTCAGAAATTTCCCCCTTGAATTTAGCTGTCACTCACACTGTGATTTCCCTTTTCCACAATTATTGATTCCTACAAGAAATAAAGTTCTGGACTGTTAGATGTAGCTTAGAAATGGCTCATGCATTTCCATGATGTGTAAATCATGTATTTCATTGGAAGAAAGAAGACAGAGACAGGAATGATAACAAACAGGATTTAATGGCTATGAGTGGACACTTCATAAAGCAGAGAGAGAGAGAGAAAAAATCACTTGATATTTGAGATGCATATTAAATGTGAACGTAATATATACTATCAGTGCTGCTCTCCTCAAGACTGAACTACATCCTAGACAGCTGCTTCTCAAAAAAGTATTATGAGAAATTGTTTTTCAAAAATTCCAAGGTTTCTGTGCTTAGGAAATAGACTTTATTAGGTGAGCAGAAGTCAGAATCAAACTTTCAGGACTAATTTCATAAGCATTCACCAGCATCACTTGAAACTGAGTGACTAGTTCACATCAGCCACAAGACAAGAGTCTCCTCGGATCCTCTCTTACCAGGCAGAGGGATGAGCACACTCATATGCCTTATGTTTTTGTTTGGGCATAGCGACATTGGATTATAATAGTGACAGCCAATTTGCCAATAAAAGTCTCAGTCCAGGAACTGAAACATGGTACAGGTGAAGCATCATATAGAGTAAGTCTAAGATCAAGTAACTCCAAAGATGAACTCTAACTAGATAAACAGTGTAGAGATGTCTATCGAAGCCCACACCTTTATGCCCTACAGGACAGTGGGCACACTCTAAAGGGTTTTGAACAGACTGAATGAGAGCTCTGGCTCTACCACTTACTATCCAAGTACTCTAGAGTCTTAACTAACTTTCCCCAGATATGATATCAAATAATTCCAACACCTCAAGAGTTACTGTAGTGATTAAATGAGACAATCAACAGAAAGTATTTCTTTTTTATTTTTGTTTTTTTTTTAATATAATTTTTTATTGAAAAAAAAATTTCC
>NW_026067924.1:11270562-11422377 GCF_014885135.2 Alexandromys fortis | reverse complement strand
CATACTGATGAATATCTTGCATATCACCATAGAACCTTCATCTGGAGATGGATGGAGATAGAGACAGAGACCCACACTGGAGCACCGGACTGAGCTCCCAATGTCCCAAGGAGGAGCAGAAGGAGGGAAAATATGAGCAAACAGAAAGTATTTCTAATCCATCTGGTACATGTTAAATACCAAAAGAGCAATATTGGCATGTAACATCCCAAGTTTCAACATGGGCTTCCAATGATGGACCAAGGTCTATTACATTGGAAAAGAAGGAAATGGAAGTATTTCCTAAGGCATTCCAGCTATTCTGGCATTTCCATTTGAAGAAGAAAACTACTTTTTTGTCAGTAAAGTTACACAAAAGAGATAATTGTGGCATAGCCTGTTCAGACCTATATGCAGAAATTATCCCATTTGCAAATGGGAACTACCCAAGCGCAGAAATGGGGCTCCACATAGGCCGTAAAAACAATAAAGTTAATTAAAAGAAAAAAAATACTTTTTATAGAGTTCAAATCCAAGTTAATTTTTTTTTCAAATTCACATTTATGGTGTTAACAGTCAAGAAGTTAAAAAAGCAATGAAATAAATGCTTTAAAACCACTACAACTGACTTCTCTTAAATAGCTTTCATTAGTTTGATCTGAATCCTTAACTTGTTAAGTGTTTGCAAAATTAGATTTGTTGTCTGAACACAGTTTTTCCTGTAACTTTTTGGTCAAGTGAACGGTCCAGGGATCACTTACACTCTGGATCAAGAAGACCACCATCAGTAGATGACGGAATGCACTAGCGAACCACATTTGGAGAGACAGGTCAAAACAAAAGGACAAGCTTCAAACATCTAAGCAGGCAACAAAATACTAAATCAGTCCACGTACTCAAGCCTTTATCTTTGCATTTTTTAGAGAGGGGGACTGGAAAATGTTGACTGGAGCCAACCTTGAGCTGACAAGCAATGAAGATGGCCATCGGGAGATTCTGCAAATAGAAGGAACACCTGCCACTGACCTGGTAGGTGGGTGGGCGGCAGACCTACAGGTGCTGGCCAGAAACACCTAAAGAGATACTGTATCAGCCTACATCCATCCTGCTTCCAAACACTAACAATGCCAATTATGATGATTGTGAACTTAAAACAAAAGCCAAAAATAAAGGTCAAAATGTGAAAAGTCTTTATTAAACAGGAAATAACCAGTCAGCTTATGAATGAGCTCCACTCCCACTGCCTCTTGACTTTCACTTCACTATGACAGCTCTTGACAGACCCATGTCCGTTCTCTTGGGTCTTATTTCTCCTACACCAAACAATACAGAAGGCTGTCCATGTCTCCAAAATTAGCCTTTGTCACTAGGGAGAATGGGCCACACCTGTGCCTGCCAGAGTAGAGCCCAAGCACTCCACAGAACAAAAGACCTACAAACAGTTGCCTGTGTTGAAGTCACACACTGTGCCATCACCCCAAAAAGGCTACCCACTAAATGTAGCCTTCAAGAGAGGAGAAGTGTTGTTTCCAGTCTATGACGCCCATTGTACCAGGAGTGCTAGAAGGTAAGTGTCCACTGACATTAGAGTTCATACTGGGGTGAGGGTGTATTAGTACTAAAAGATCGAATACTATCAGCTGGTTTCAAAATTATTCTCAGGGTTCCCTGCCCTGTGGGAAGTCCAAGGACCACCCTCCTCCATCCAGGTCTAGTAAGGTGAGCATCCAAACTGCCTAGGCTCCCACAAAGCCAGTACGTGCAGTAGGATCAAAAACCCATTGCCATTGTTCTTGAGTTCTCAGTAGTCTGCTATGATCAGCGAGTCCGGTTTTATCCCATGTTTTTTCAGACCCAGGCCAGCTGGCCTTGGTGAGTTCCCGATAGAACATCCCCATTGTCTCAGTGTGTGGGTGCACCCCTCAGAACCCTGATTGCTCTTTGGGCTGATGAGGGAGGAGGACTTGATCGGGGGAGGGGGAGGGAAATGGGAGGAGGTGGTGGGGAGGAGGCAGAAATCTTTAATAAATAAATAAATTAAAAAAAGAAAGTAACTGGGGATAAAACTCAGTGAAGGGAGCACTTGCCTAGCATGTACTAGGTCCTGGGTTCAATTCTCAGTACTAAAATAAATAAATGAATGAGTAGTTACAACAATAAAAAAAAAAAGACAACATCCCAGAATAGTAGAAAGCCAGGACTCAGACTCACACAGATTTCAAGTTGAACAGACTATATCTGAAACTTTTAATGATCAGGTTTTATTATATAGTTTATGAAAGAAATAAGAAAATCCCAGAGACAGTCAACAACAACAACAACAACAACAACAACAAAAACCCGATATTTTAATTGTAGCTCATCCAAAACTGTCTAACTTTAAATAAACCCACTTTACTCTCTCAGATGTCAATTTATCCGGAAAGAAAGAAGCTTCAACCAGTGCACTTAGCCTAAGTTTCTTGTGGTAGAGATTTCCTTTAAAAAAGATGAAATCACAGCTTTCATTTGATTTGAGAGAATTTGTATCTCCCTGGAAGGACAGCTTATGAAATACTTCTGGACTGGAAATTAAAATCTAGTGTTAGAAGCAGTATGCTTAATGAACCAGTTTGTAAAAGGAACATAAAGTTACACAATTTTTTTAACTATCAACTCAGTTTCTTCAGATAACTAAATATATATTAAACATTACTAAGAAAATCTTTCATTATTGGCCTGCCCATGCTTCCTGCACAGTCAGACATTCTGCATGCTTGTAAAACGGGTGTAAAAAGAGTGGTCAGCATTGAAAGGGAAGTGTCTTTATCATTACTAGAATCAGGAGTTCCCTGACCTGGGACTTTCAAAACTCTCACCAAAAGTTTCATTAATCCACAGTGAAAGCTAAGTAAGATCTTCAAAAATAAAAATTTCCCACTCATAACAAAAGCAAGCTGTTTTCTCAGAAAAATAGGTAAGACTGGCTAGGAGACACTGACCTGTGAGCAAACGATAGAGTAAGAGTATAAATGGTCTTCAGGGATTTCATAAAAACTAACAGAAATATTTTGTTTAATCTGGTGACATTTCTACAGTTAGAGATACACAGCTCTTCTAAATTAAAGTTGGGACAAGATACCTCAAGGGGGACTATAACCATGACTCCTTGATTCGGGCTTATTAGTTAGTACAACAAATAGAACAACACAGTCAAGCAAAAAAGCACGAGACTCTCTAAACATTCAAAGAGACCTAGAATACCTTTCTCAAAACACTTTCATGCCTGCAAACTCCATTCTCTAGAATGCATCTTTCCCTCATCATTGCTACTGTGGTTAAAAATTGATTAAAAGGCAATATCAATGCAAATGAGGTATACTTCTGCTGAATTATTAATAGGCAATACAACTGTCAATGTTTTTGTTTATCATTCTCTACTGCCCTTGCAAATGGTTTCAGAACGGGGGAGGGGGTGCTGGAGCGTGGAAGCTTCTGGCAGACATGGCTTTTGGAAAGCATGGCCAGGGAATTGGTGGAATCATTGCTTCCTTTGGTTCTTAGCAGACATTGTGAACTTTCCTTAAAAGCAAACTAAAAATTCACAAGAGGATCCATTGTGTTCAATTGACGAAATGTCTATTTCTGCCATTTTAATGTATTCTTCCCAAAGACTACCATAAATATTTAATATAAGAAAGGTGCTGTTTAAACACAATGAATAGCTATGAAATTAAAGTTGGCTGGAGGATTACACTGTAAACAGAACACACTGTAAATAATGACAAGGAAAATACAAGCAGCATTAATTTGTTCATTTCTTGACATTTCTTAAGGAATACTCAAAAGATGATAGACATGAAGGTCAGCTTACTTGGTCCATGCTTTATCTGGAGAGATGAACAGAAATACCTATGTATTCCAGATAGGCCACCCATAAGCTAAATAAATGACTCTAACTAATCAGACCTGAAAGAATCAATGAATTTAGTGGGGTCACTTATAAGAGCACAGGTGACTCAAACAGCTAGCTATATCAGGAAAAGTTATCATGGCTCGGGTAGCAACTAAGGAAAGCTGGATCTCTGATGTCCCCATCCTAGTCGACTTCCCTGTCCTATATAATCTGGCACAGCCCCAAACTAGGTGCAGCTGAGGCAGAATGACGGGCATTCTGGGAGTGAGGGCAGGACACAGTCAATACCTGAGCTCTTAGAGCTAGAATGATCTCTTCCATTGTCTCCTCAAAGGGAATGTTAAGCTTGATCTTGTGGGGTTTCCTTTGGATGATCATAGTGTCCCTGATTTCAATACAACACTCATGCTGTGCACAGAGCACATGACCATCATCACCATCATCATCATCATCAACAACAACAACAACTTTATCTTGGAATACTTCCCCCTGAGAATACATGACAAAGATTCGAGTCTTCCAGAAGTCTCAGCTTGCTGCCCATGTTTACAGAAGTCACAACACCAAACAGGGCTGGTTTAATTTCTTGTATTCAAACACTAATCAGTATTTAATATGAGATTTTTCCCAGAAAACCTCCATGTCTATTAAGCAACTGAGTCCATACAGTGATTATCAGCAGCAATCTACGGCACATTCATAATTTCTAAGGAAAGATACCACTCTCTTTCCTTCAATGCTCTGTTATAACAACCAAGTCGCATGCTTCTCTTTGTGGGAATATCTTACCCCTTATCTTGCAGAAAGAGACAACAGATGGTGCTCCTTTCCCTCCTAAACTCCAATGTCTTGATTTTCCAAATCAAACAGTTTCATCTCCTTTTAATTTCTCTCAAAGGTCTCTTTGCCTGATCTATTCCACTGATTTCTCCAGAGGGTAATAGAATAATTTCTCAGTGCTTAGGTAGCAAACCCCAAAGTAATTTTAACTCCTACAAGAATAACATATCCTTGACATAATACAAGTGCACTGCCCAGATCCTATTGCTTACTGGGTGAGTGCCAAGCCCCAATCCTTAACATAAACAACTCTATGGTCTGACTTACCATACAGCTATGGATGGCTTTGACCAAGCCATCCATAGTTAACATTCTTTCATTCTCTTGATGCCAACAATTTCTCTTCAACTGATGTCACCAATAAACTTTGCATGTTTTTCATTCCAATTACTAAAAAATGCAATACTGTTCCAGGTTCATAATATATCTGTCAAAAACGATCTTTGGGTAGTTAGCAGAGCTCTCTAAATATTCCCAAGTATGCACAGACTCATCTCACTAAAACTTGTTTTTGTTTTCTGACACAGGACCTCTCTATGTTGTAGCCTTTGCTTGTCTGGAACTCACTAGAGAGCCAAGACTGGCTGAGAACTAATAGAGCTGTCTACCTCTGCCTCGGGTACTGGGACTGAAGGCTTGTGCCACTATGCCTGGACCCTAAAATTCTTTAGGATAAATATGTTGAAGTCCAACAAGACTTTCAGTAACATTTACATAGCTAACATTATGTATTCCCTTCACTCATGGCCAGTGAATCACTTATCACTTTGATCACTTGATCAAACTTCACAGGTGGTATTTCTCAGGGCAGCATGGCCTTTCTAATCTTTATCTCTGCCATTGATTGGTTCTGTCATTTGCTCATCTGCTGTCATTAATGCTGACTATGGGTAAACAGGTTTAAAAGACAACTACTCCAAGAACATAACATGAACCCTAAAATTAATATGAACAAATAGTGCAACAGAATGCTCCCACGCAATGACAAGATGTAGACACGTGTAGATATAAACTTAAAAGTAAGTGTACCTCAATATGTAGTAACCAAGGCTCTGAGGACTCTGTTCTGTGAGCGTTCTTTACAGCAAGTACATCCTAAAACACACCGACAGGTGTTCACAAACTAGAGCGCTAGAAATGCAGTACGACAGTCTACCCCAAATCAGCATCATCCTGTGGTCTCCACCAGAACTGAGCATAACCTATGCACCTAAGAGGTTAGAGACAGGTGATTTTTCAATTCACATTATTGTCTAAAATATCAGTTTCTCTGAAAGTATTTCTTGGTCTAACACTACCCACCTGATAAATAATCTTACACCCAGTGCTTGTCACCTTAACAATAAGCCTTAAGCAGAACCTATATTTTCTAATCAATTAACTTAAATAATAAACAGTTGCAGCTTAAACATTTAGTAAGTAATGAAAAACTGCATATTGTTTAGTACATGGGGACCCACATACAACATACACACACACACATACACACAAACTTATTTGCTAAAGTTCCGTATGATAAACTTGAAAAACTTCAGAGGATACAAAGTTCAACTCTTTGATTCCAGTCTTAAATAAAATTTCCCCAACTTCAGTGTTCAGTTCTCAGAGAAAAATAAAAGTAGTCAAAACAAAGTCTCAAAGCAATACTCAAGGAAATTCAGCAGCATGGGTAGCAGTATAGGCAGCAGCAGAGTAGCCCCTCTACACAGCATAATGGCACAAATGCGCGTCCATGTGACCAAATGCACACTTTCGGGCCTTTCAGGTTCACTGGGTGAATCCCCTTCCAATCTCAAGAGAGACAGGCCCTCAGCTGTTTGAGCAGATTCTGAAAGTACTCCTGCCTCCTGCTGGCCATATCCCCAAATTACTGGGTCAGTCACTACATACAGAGGTGGCCAAACTCTGAACATGTTGTCAGTCTACTCAATGACTAGCATGTGATAACAGATTCCCTGGAGCACATATGCAGGTACTTTGTTCATGGTAAATGCTTATCTTTGCCATACAGTCCCTTAACAATTAGAAGAAAGGCATCATTTGTAATGCTCAAGGAACTATGGGTATCAAAAGCAAGTAATTATGGCTTAGTTATTGCCATATTCAGCAAGAAAAGACTGTGAGTCTTTGAAACTATTAAGAGACTTATAACCTTATAAATATGACAAGAGTCAGAATCAAAGAATTGTAGAGGAATCAAAGTTTTTTTTCTAGCGCTGAGACACTTGTCAGTCAATATGAACCTGATATGGTCCCTGAAGACTATTTCTCTCGACTGCACCCCTGCTCCTCTTCAATCCACTCTCTGAGCCGCTCTCTGCTCTTTATTCCTAAGTCTCCATCTCCAAGCCTAGTTCTAGAAATGACACCATCCTAGATGTCCCCAAGCCCTGGCCTTTGACCATCTTGCCACTGCAGCAGTTTGACCAAATCTAACCTGAGCACCTAAGTAAGATGTTTCACTGTGGCAACTGAGAGCTGTTATCTTTTAAGGTAACTGTTGTGAGTACTAGCCAATAACTTCTTAAAAAGAATCAGAGAAAGGGGTTCAGGAGGAACCTTTTAGGAATGATGGTACAGTACAACACAGGGTCAATGAGAAACTGTCAATGACTATGCTCCACAGGACCTTCAACTGTGAAACTGTCACCTTGAGAGCTGATGACATAAGCACCCTGGTGGCTAAGAAAATAATATGGATTCTAAGTGAATCCCCATCTTCTCACTGCTTACTTCTGAACTTCATATTGTTGATGGAATCCAGGTCACATTCTTGGGCCCCTGGAACACCAGTTCTCTGAGTTGCGTCATGGTGAAGTCATTTTCATAAGATTGGAAATTCCCCACATTATAGAAGAATGTTCAACTAAGGCCGGGGAACCAGAAGATACCACTGCTGCTAACTGTGCAGGTTTAGAAAGGCTAACAAATGAACATTCACAGAAAGAAGAAAGTAGTCTTATCTGTCCCACTAGAAGGGCTGTGAGCACTAATGTGAAATTGTGAGCACTGAATAACACATGCTCCAGAGGAGGAGGCTTTCTTTAATCTCTTTGTTTCAGGGGTTTTGGTTCAGTTGCTGGGTCCCTAGTCCTGGGCTAACATTGAGGTAGAACACCATGGCAGGAGGTGTGGCTGAGCAAAGATGCCAAGTTTTTAGTGGAGAGGAAAGGAAGGGGAGAAGGGGGAGGGCAGAACAGAGTGAGGGGTAAGGGATATGGAAGGCAAATGAAGGCAAGGGAAGGGAAAGAAAGGGAAGGCAAGAGGGAGTGAATCATGGAAAAGATTTTTCTTTCAAAGGCATGGTGCCACTGACTTACTTCCTCCAACTAGACTATTCAGCCAAGAACTCATCAAGGAAGTAATAGCCTTCATGATCCAATCACCTCTCACCTGTGCCATAGCTGGGAACCACACCTTCAACACCTGCTTTCCAGAAGGATACTGCCTAACTAAACCATAATATTCTGGAGGAACAGAACTGCTCTGATCATGATTTAAGTATTGTATGAATAACAATGGTGGAAAAAACAACAAAACATTGCTGCTGTTTCTGACCTTCCTAGAGCGCACAACTCTCACCTATGGACACCTGGGAGTGTTGGAGTCGCACTGATATGTCATCACCCTTGGGTAACTGTCACCTCTTGCCTTACTTTTCCCCCTCCATCCTGTAGTAACTTATGACTAATAATATTTCAGCATGATTACCTCTAACTTTCATCTTAGTAATGGCAGATTTTATTCTGACTCTATAAGAGAATGAATTCCAGCTTACAGTATACACAGCATTGCTATTAGCCAATACCAGAGGGTAGAAATGTTGGTGGGTGCTAAATCCTGGAGGCCCAGCTTACCTCAGCATCTTACATGATGAACACAATGAAGGTGCATTGGTTTGCTAATGCCCCTTCCCAAAAGAACCTTAGTTATCTGCCCACGTACAAGCTACATACAGGGTTACAAGTATGAGAAGCAAAAAAACTGAAAAATGATCTCCAGGCAAAGCAAACAAATTGCTTTCATGTGTCTGGAAATGACAGTGAGACACACAGAATTTCACAGTGCTTGTAAAAAGAATACCCAATCTTTGTCAGTCTCGGCCTTTCTCATGGGTACACAAGAAGAACATACTGTGCCATTCAGTTGGGAAGAAAACAGACCGACTGGCTTACTGGAATACAGTCTGCAAATACAGGCAGCAGCAGCAGAACAGCTTCTGGCAACATTAAATTCAATATTAATTATGCAACTCATTTTGTTTTTCTAAAAGGAATCCTTCTAGTTATCATATTTATCGGAGAAGAATTCTATTCAGGGTAAAGCTTACATAGCTCAGATGGTGTTGTCTCCCTGTGTGTAGGCTTCCATAAAGAAATACTTTAGAGCATGATTTATGGCCGACAGGAACTCTGTCTGCACTTTCCTGAAGGCTGAGAAGTCAAAAACAGAAATGCTCAAAGACTCGGTAATGGTGACAATCCTTCTCTCATACAAAACAACTATGGATGTCCCTCACATGGGAGGATGAGGACAGGACCTAAGGGTCGCTCAAGTTTTTTTCTATGGTAGTTACTCCAATTCATAAGGGGTGTTCATGATCTCCACACTTCTCAAAGACTCCTCTTTTCATACCACCACCTGGGGGATTAGGTTTCACCATATGGATTCCAGAATGGCACAAATAAATACTCACAGCCAAGGAAGAATTCAATCTCTTTCAACGTGCACAGCAACACTGGAATCAAGGGCCATCACAGAGCACAGGTGTACAACGCATTCCATTTATATTAGTTTAAAGAAATACATGTCTAAGAAGCCTATGGCTTAAATGGTATTTGATGGTATTTATTACCCATTTGCTTTTCTATTAATTAGAAATTACCACACACATGCAATGCTAAGTAAAATGTACAGAAACATATCAAGTGTGCACGATGCACGTACTTGAGAATGAACTGGAAATTAGGCACAGCCTTGGGAGCTTCTTGTCACTTTACAGCTTTCTGCCTAAAATATAAGAGTCCTTTAAAACTGGGTTCTGACCGAGTGAAACATCCCCTGTGAGTTTTCGCCCTTAAGAGAAGGTGTCAGGAGCGCAGCTGAGGCCTACAAAGAGGCCCTACCTTTTGCATCCCATCTACCCTCAACCTAGAATCTTCTTTGGTAAGCCTTTTTTCCTTGCAGACATTCATCCTCTCAACAGCTCAATCCAAACCTCATGCTGTGCTCTCCTTTCTTCTTTTGCCCCTCTGCCCACCCACTGGTTGTTGACTAGTGACTTCTTGATCCTGTGTGGAGCCTTCATTTCTCTATCCACATTGAAAAATCTTGAATTTCAAACGAGTTTGAGACACAGACAATTGTCTAACCAGTGAAGAGATCACTTACAGCCATCATGCAAGTTTCTCCTTATGATGTCTCCTATATAACCAACCACATTACCAACTGACACACCAGGACACTGACACTGTCACAATTCTATTAGCTCAATGGCAGGCCGTGTTGGTCTTTTTAGCAGAACAAGTAGAGCTCTACAGATTTTACTGCATTACGTACTAATGGAATGACCACAGCAATTGGTACATGGAACTGTGCAATCGTTCATCGTTCACCTTCAATTCCCTCATGCTATCCTTTCACTGTCACCACTGTCCCTACTCTAACCATAGCTGTTATCAATATGTCCTCATCCTCTAGAACTACCACTTTATGAATACAGGCTCATACAGTATACAGTCACTTGAGATTCTCTTCTATAAAACTCAGCACTCTGAAATCCAAGCATAGGCCTGCAAATATCAACAACTGCTCCCATTTATTGTTGAGTAGTATTCGATGGCATGGACACACCACATTTGCCGACCCATTCACATGCTTAAGAATATGTGGGCTGTTGACAGTTTCAGGCTATTACTAATAAAGTTAATAACGTGCATGAACTTTCACACAGAGGACCTAGGCAAGCACAAGTTCCTCAAGTGTGTCCAGAAACAGACATGAACAGAAATTAAAACATAGAAATTGTGATGGTTAGATTTTGTCTGTTGACTTGATGCGACTGTGGTACACAGTTGTTAGACTGGACCCTAGTCAAGTTGCTAGAGTGGAGGTATTTTTCAGAAATGAGCAAGCAACATCTAAAATACTAGATAAACCTCCCCAATGTGAGTAGGCTTCTTTAAACCAGTTAAAGGATCTATAATAAAAAGATTACATTCCTCAAAATTGAAAAATTCTGCCTTCGGTCTTAAGAAATCAACACTGATTGTTGAAATTTCACCCCAGAAGGCACAGAATTCAGGCATGCCAGTTTCTAAGTCTGAAAACCAATTCCCTTATTCTTTAAAATATTCAGGCATGCCAGTTTCTAAGTCTGAAAACCAATTCCCTTATTCTTTAAAATTTAATTTGACTCTCTCTCTCTCTCTCTCTCTCTCTCTCTCTCTCTCTCTCTCTCTCACACACACACACACACACACACACACACACACATACACACCCCAACGGTCAAACTGGTTTTAGTTCTTTGGAGCAGCTTACAAGCGCAGCATCATATGACTAAGGAATAGGTATCAGTATCTACATTCACCATTTTTTAATTTCCCCTCAATACAAAAATATATTTGAGACACAAAAATAACTTATTTAACAAATAACAAAAATCAACTTACAACATACTTGCCAATGATTTAAGACTGAAATTCTGAAAATATGTTATGAGAATATCCCACTGTAAATTCTATTATTGTTATTATTATTATATTATGCAAATTATGCAACAAGGCATGAAAATAAACTGCCATGTATTCAGTTTTTCACCCACCATGGTAAACTCTGCACAACACACACGCAAGCATTCAAGAGTGTGGATGTCAGCCATGCTTCAGTGATAGAAAGAACACTTGGTTTGTCAATGTGGTACTAGAAATATTTTTAAAAACTATACATTAAAAACGTATCTTTTATATACCTAGCATCAAATACCTTTCAGGGGATCTGCGTCAGATATAGAGAACTATGGTATCCTATACTAGAGGTGTTTTATTTTTATTTTTTTCTTTCGAATTTTCCTCTAGTGTTTTAGTAAAATAGTGCAAGGGCTGAGCATGGTGACATGAGATTGTCATGAGTTCACAGCCAGCCTGAACAACACAGAGAATAGGAAAACTGGGAAGAAAGGGGAAGGAAAGAGGAAGGGAAGAACAAGCAAAGAGGTACAGGCATCGCTGCACCAAGATTATCTTCCAAAAATCCAACAAAAAAAATTACTTTTGACCTGTTATATCCAGGATATATCCTAGGATCTAGTGATACAAGATTTTGAAAAACAGAAATCCCAGGCAAATGGAATCAACAAATATCTGGGATGGGGTAAGATGGGGGGAAAAAAAGCAGCTCTGAGTTTGACACAGTAAGTAAGTAAGTAAAAAAGAAAAGCACACTAACTACATTGTTCACAAAACTTCTCATCACAAAACATGGGAACCAACTTTAAGAGAGTCTGAACCCTCTACCCCAGGACCCAGTCCAACAGTGCCTCGAACATCCCACCCAAGCAGGGAAAGTAAAACATGTTTGATTGAACTCTACTTCAGATGAAGAAATAAGAACCAAATAATAACAAAATAGAATGTCTGGGGCAGGGAATAGAGGGGAATTAACACTACATTTTTGTGAATTTGAATTAAACAATAATAAAACTGCCTGATAAAAATCAACAGCAGAAATGGGACTTCTTTGTATACTTTCATTCAAAACAAAATGGTAGTAGACCCTGGGTCGATCAATCACCATGCAGTAGGAAAATCCAAGAACGATCAAACTTTTGGGTGGTCCTCCTCAGAGGAACCTTGTCAGAGCCATCTGACTTTGATCTCTCATTCACAGAAATAGCCTGGAGAAACTTCTCCACCCCACAAAAATAACAAATCTCAGAAGCCACACAATCTGCAGGCCAGAAATCACCACTGGTGAGAAATCCCCCTTCCAGTGGACCCTGTCGAGTCGATATTAACTGCTGAGATGCTGGATCAGATGCATTATGGTGGAAACTCAGAGGAACAAGAGCCAAAGCCACAGACCTCAGGGCTTGAGCCAAGGTGGAAGAGGGCAAAAGGGAAGAGAGATCAGTAACACACCCTGGGTCAGAAGGGGTTTCCTACCTCCAACCTTTAAGGAAACTGATAGGCACAAACAAAAATATAAAACCTGGACGTGAAATTCAACTGTGTTTCCAGTCCTAAGAGCCAAACTTATGGAACACAAATACATCTGTAATACAAATAATTCGGTGTAAAGTATCAAATTCTGTCATTCTTGGTAAAATTCATAAGCAAAACCATTTTAGGGTGACCTTACCCATACAAACGTTAGTGATTTGTGTGCACATGTGCAATATGAGCATAAGAAAATAACTCCAGAGTGAGAGGAAAACAATCTAACAGAGAGCACCTTCCCTAGTCCGTCCCTTCCTGGGGTTGTCCATCTGATGCGTGTCCTTCACAGAAGCAGTACAGAGCTGTGCTTAACCTGAACAACCCAGCTAAAGGAAAAGAAACCCCCGCCTTGTTTTCTCTTTTGAGGGCTACATGACTAATGGGTGAGACTCCCATCCAAAGGAGCAGGGAAGGGTGCTCAAGCCTGAGGACATGGCCCTGACTTTGGATTCAGCACCCTGTGACCACTCTTTCTAAATCAACGTACCTCCTACCAAACCACAGTTTTCTCATGGAAAATGGAAAAATGGTGCTGCTATAGTTGGACAGTATCACCTGAAATGTTTGTGCTAACTACCACTGCGATGCCAATGAGTGGGAGGGACCTTTCAGGGGAGCCAGGTCCTGAAGTTCACAGCTGGGGAGCATGATTTCATTAATGGGTCTCAGTCACCATGAGACCACGCTTGTAAAAGAGGCAAGTTCAGTCCCACCTTGCTTTCTCCTCACCAGATATTAACTGTCAATGCTGGACTTTACAGAACCAGGAGCCATGGAAACTTCTAGAAATGACCCATTTGAGATATTGCACTATAATAGAAAAGAAAATGACTAATCTTGATCCCAATAATCATAAAGCTTAAAAACAAATAATCAGGGGCTGGAGAGATGGCTCAGAGGTTAAGAGCATTGCCTACTCTTCCAAAGGTCCTGAGTTCAATTCCCAGCAACCACATGGTGGCTTACAACCATCTGTAATGGGGTCTGGTGCCCTCTTCTGGCCTGCAGGTATACACACAGACAGAATATTGTATACATAATAAATAAATAAATAAATAAATAAATAAATAAATAAATAAATAAATATTTAAAAAAAATAATCATTGAAATGCCTGGTATATAACAACTTCTCTACAAAAGTAACTATTACCATGATGAGGAACTGGAATTCTCAATGGACTGGGGTAGGAAATACTTTAGTGGAGAACACCTTTGAGCAAGTCTGTGTGCGTTTCCAGAGATGATTAAATGATGGAGGGAGACATGTGAATGCGTGAAGCGCCATCCTATGGTCCCACACTAAATAAGAAGGGAAAAGAGAGAAAGGCAACTGAGTGTTAGCATGCATCTTTCTGCTTCCTGATCTGCCCAGATAAGAGTAAGCCATCAACAGGTCCCTGCCACCACAGCCGGAAGATGTTCCTACCATAATGTTCCCGCCATGATAGACAGTACCCTCGGACCACAAGCCAAAACCATCCTTTTCATAAGTTGCTTCTCCTCAAACATTTGATCAAAGAAATGAGAAAACTAACTACATAACTACTAGGCTCCATTGCACATTTAGATGGCAGTCCTACGAGGCCATATTCCACACTTCCGTGGCAGTCCTACTAGGCCGTATTCCACACTTCCGTGGCAGTCCTACTGGGCCGTATTCCACACTTCCGTGGCAGTCCTACTGGGCCGTATTCCACACTTCCGTGGCAGTCCTACTAGACCGTATCCCACACTTCCATGGCAGTCCTACTGGGCCGTATTCCATACTTCCGTGGCAGTCCTTCTAGGCTACAGTCTGCACTGACATGCTATTCCATAGCATGCTCCATCAGAACAGTTTCTTAAAGAGGTCTAAAAAATCAGGCTTTAGGAAGAAAAATTCCCTTTGGAAGATAGGTGCCTGCAGGGTTTGTTGGCTCTGAGGGCTCTGTACTAGCTGCTTCGTTAGCATGATAACAAGCCCTGCCTCTAAATCAGGTTATACTCTAAGACTTTCTGGTTTAGAACTTCAAAGTAAGACAAGAGACAAAATGCACCTCCTAACCCACACTCCTTCCAAACAGCCTGCCATCAGGCACACCCAGAATGTCTGAAGCTATGCTGACAAGTTAGGCCTGAGAGAAGGCCTTGCCAGCACTCATCTGACCCCAGGCTAATGTTGGAATCATTACTTCTGCAGCACAAATCCATTTTCTCTACAGTAAGACTGCTGGATAGAACACCCAGTGAACTTCGAATTTCAAATAAAGAATGATTCTTCAGTATAAATATGCTACGTGGAACTTCCTGTGTTTTTGTTGGCTAGAGCTGGCAACCTACCCACAGGTGGGTGGTACTGGCACACAGAATTCTCAAGGGACAGCAATGCTGCCTCCTATTTCTTCACAATTGCCAGGGGAACCTGTTGTGCAAACTCCCAAGCTCCCAGGCAGATGCCCGACTGTTACACCCTCCCCCCTACATACACACACACTGTCATCCCTCAGACCCTTCTCAGTGATCTGAAAGGCTGTGTGTGTAACCAGGAGCCCAGTCATTCTTATCAGACAGACACTGGTATGGAAGGGGTTAAATGAAGCCAGCACACAATAAAACTTTACTTGAAGGCAGGCAAAACCAAAGCTCAGAACTATTAGCTGGGATTCACACCACATATGTAGCAGGAAGCGGGACCAGGTAACAGTAGCCAAGCTACTGAGGAACGCTGAGGAGGCGACAGTGGGCATGGTGAGGCTGTTCCCCAGGTGCCTTTTAGGGAGCAGGTGCACATATGTCATCCTCACCTTCCATTGGGATGGAGGCCACCCTGTGAGTGGAAAGAGGACTAGCATCTTTGATGCTACCTGAGGTCGGCCTCAAAGGGTGTTCCCACCAGGAAATTCTCCTCCTCCTTACAAGTGGCCACAGTGAGTGCAGAACTATGTATGGTGTGTGGGTGGTCTCCCTGTGGTTCCAGGTACTGAAATACATTTTCAACACACACACACAAAAAAATAATAACAAAGCCAAGGCAAGTGGGACAGCAGCAAAATCTGCACTGAATGTGATTCTAGAGAAAGCTCCTTCACTGGGCAGATGCTGTGACAGTGTACAAAAAACTCACGGCCATTTCAATCAGTGACACCACTTCACACCTGATTATGACAAGTAAAACCTTACAGGGCCGACTTTGAATGACACACGTTCTTCAAACAGCCTAGTCATTTCTGATCCCCCTCATCATTTCTGATTACCTCATCCTAATTAGTTCACTGAGCTAGATGTTTGAGGATTTCTGAGCTCTGGATGAGTGAGCAGTGTTCAGGGTGGAGGGTGGGGGGAGCTGCTCTACACAGACCCAGACTACTGCATGAACTCTGAATGAGTGAGCTGTGTTCCAGGGGAATGAGGGGTGGGCAGGGGCTGCTCTACACAGACCCAGGCCACTGCATGAGCTCTGGATGAGTTAGTTGTGTTCGGGGTGGGGGGTGGAGGGGGGCTACTCTACACAGACCCAGGCCACTGCATGCACAGCCATCACTCACTTGCAATGGCCATCATTTTATAGCTTTAGGATTTGAATTTATATTGTTTATATTTTTATTTTAGTTTTTATCAGAAAAGGATGCAATAAAGATATAGAATAACCAGAAAAATCAGAGAATTCATTCACATATACAGTGTGAGAACCAATGCTCCTTCAAATATAATGTAGCATGATTCCTGTGATGATGGCTAATCTTGGTTTTTCCTGAACTACATCTGTAATCAACTAAAACCCAAACCACTTGATACTCATGTGAGGGGTTTTCTTGATGCGATTATTTGAAGCAGGAAGACCCACTCTAAATCCAGACCACACCCACTGGCATCAGCCCACATCCACAAACATGGAGGAAGGAAGCTCTTTCCCTTCTTGGTGCTTGGCCTCAGTCTCACTGGCAAGTTCATCTATCTTGTGACTGAGGCATTCATTCACCTAGATTAGAATCAAGTTTTCAGATTCCAATATAGGCTGAAGATCAGCAGCTTCGTAGGAATCTTCCAGGTCTGGAGCACCAGAGCGGGGCTGCAGAGAGGTCCAGCATCCTGTGCTGAACATCTGTGAGGTTCTCATGAAGTTCTCACTCCCTGAGACTGGCACTGTGGACTACGATCACAGGCTAGGAAGCCAGTTTAGTGAATTCCATATGTGTGTGTGTGTGTTTATTGTATTAGTTACGTTCCTTTAAAGAACCTTGACTAATAAAGATGCAAATGCTTTGATAAAACTTATATTCTTATTCTTTTTTTTTTTTTTTTTTTTTTTTTTTTTTGGTTTTTTGAGACAGGGTTTCTCTGTGGCTTTGGAGCCTGTCCTGGGACTAGCTCTGTAGACCAGGCTGGTCTCGAACTCCCAGAGATCCGCCTGCCTCTGCCTCCCGAATGCTGGGATTAAAGGCGTGCGCCACCTATTCTTACGACGAGGGAACATCAGGATTGTCACTAAAAGTAAACAGGAAGATTCCTGTCATAAAAATAATCACAAAAGCCAGGCGGTGGTGGCGCACACCTTTAATCCCAGCACTCGGGAGGCAGAGGCAGGTGGATCTCTGGGAGTTCGAGGCCAGCCTGGTCTACAAGAAAAGAAATAATCACAAAATAAAATTACTTCAAGTTAAGGAAGAATATTCTGTCAATTTACAATAGATCTGAGCAAACCACAATGAAACCAGATAATACATAATGTAGGATAGCTGTTCCTCCTAAGACTGTTACTTAGGATCAAAATGTTTATGTATAAGTGAACCTCTTGTCAATTGCTGGAAACAGTTTCCCTAAAGACATAAAAATGTCTGAGGATTGTATAATACTTCAGAATTTCCACATACATTATTTCTTTTAATCTTCTTAGTAAGAAATCCAAGAATAACAAAAATATTTATGTAAGATGACAGAGCCAATATTAAAATCTAGATCATGTGACATCCAAACCTTTTGCCTACAGATCAGAACCAGGAAGGAATTTGTTGTGATTGATTAATTAAATTTGTACTTACAATTCCTATTCAAAATAAAATATGGTATTTTTAATCAATAGTAAAACTTTTCAAATAAATCCATGTAGGCCAATCTAAATGTGACACAATTCAATTCCATTAAAGTGACTTTGCATATGGAAGAGTGTCATTAGCCTTTGGTGAACATAAATTAATCTTTCTAGAATTTGAAATGGCAGGGATAAGCCCATCCAACTGTGGGAGCCTTTATTACCCATACTCTTGGGGACTGTTCTGTCACATAGCCGGACTGGAATCCCCAGAAGTCTATCCTATGCTGAGGGGGTGATTACAGTCTGTGGAGCAGTTCAAGAAAGGCTTGGACACAGAAGAAAAGCAGCGACCAATGTGCTCTGCAGCTGTATCCATGGTTAGAAGATATGATGGGAGATGCAGAGATGCTGAAGGGTCCAGTTTCTACTCCCTAACTTCTACCCTGTGTTCCAGCTGTCCACACTGATCAAAACCAGCCAGAGCCCATCACTGCATGCTTGGCAACAACCTGTGAAAGCAGGGTCCACCCAAAGCACAGCGATCCAAACCTTCCTCCTCACTGTCCACTTTTGAAACTGGCCTTGTTGAGGTCCTGACTCGCCCCAATGGTGCCTAGACTCCACACCCTCAGATCTTCCTATGCTGTGAAGGTCTGTTCCTGTCATGACACCCTGCCCTGTTACCCATGTTGCTTAGCTCCCCTTAGCCAATACCTTGGATGACAGGTGAAGTCATCCTATGTGCTCTCAAACTTTTAACACTCTGTCTCGGTCTCCTGAGTGTTGGGAATACGGGTGTACTCACCAGGCTGGGCATTCAATTTTAAGTGTGTTCTCCAGTGGTATTGAAAGGATGTACAGTATCATCAACCATTGCCACCCCAGGTACATTAAACAATACCTCCCTACTCTCTCCAATCCCCTCACAGACTCAGGCAATGACAACTGTCTTTACCATGAGGTTTACTACCCTAGGTACTCACGTGTGTGAAAACATACAGTCCTTGTGTCTTAAGACTGATGGATTTCACTTAAAACTGTATCTTTAAGGTTCATTTATGCTGTGGCATGTGTCAGGATATCAACACGTCAGTGATGTGGGATTCCCCTCTGTATGCTGTGAATACCACTGATTAATAAAAAAACTGGCCTGGGCCTTCACTGAGCAGACTAGAGGTAGGCGGGGAAAACTAAACTGAATGCTGGGAGAAAGAAGGCAGAGTGGCAAGACGCTATGAAGCCACCAGAGGAGAAAGATGCAAGCTGTCAGCCAGAACCTTGCAGGTAGCCACGAGCCTCATGGTAAAATATAAAATAACAGAAATGGGTTAACCAAAAATAAAAGAGCTAGCTAGCAATATGTTTAAGTGATTGACCAAGCAGTGATTTAAATAATATAGTTTTTGTGTGATTAGTTCGGGAGTCTGGGTGGCTGGGAAACGAAAAAGCGGCCTCCTACAAACATGCCAGGATACGATGAATAGAGAGTATCCTAGTTTGTTCCCTGTTGCTATGACAGATACCACCACGACAACAAAAGATTTGGGATGGAAAGGATTTATTTTAGGTTACAACTCCAATGTCAAACCCAACATTTAGCGAAGTTAAAGCAGACACTCAATGCCAGGAACCTATATGCAAGGGCTGAAGCAGTCACCACGGAGGAACAGTCCCCAAACTGAGACTTCTCTTAGATAACTCTAGACTGTGCCAAGTTGACAGATGATGCTAACTAGGAGGAGGAGCCTCTATAAATATTAAAAAGATTATTATTCTAAAATCCATTAAAATAGCTTCAGTCCTTAAATGTACATTTTGTTGTGTATATAACAGAAGAGAATAATACATGTAAATTATGAGCTTATCATTTTAGACCCATGATGTCTGAAGATGTAATTTTGTGACATTAGCATCTAAAAGGACTGAAGACAAATGCAATTGAATAGAGTGTTGCATATTATTGAAGTTAAGAAGACACCAAGCCAAGCTTGTGTTAAAACTAAATGTTAACACAGAGAAGCTGCCTATAACATGTTACAGAAAAAAACAAGGATGGAATGTCAACATTTTCTCCCCACCTCCTCAACAAGAAATGACCATGCATGAAATAGACAAAAAAAGTTTACAGCTATTAGAATTAAAAAACATTGGAAGAGGACTTGGGGAGAGTAGGGTGTTGTTTAATACGCTCATGGTCTCAATCTGAGGAGGAGGACTGGAGGAGTGGGTGGTAATGGCTGGGTGATAGTGTGTATCCTTTCAAGACCTCTGCATAGCACACCTAAAATTGGGAGGATGAGCCAAGCCCGGTGTGCACACCCATAATCTCAGCATTCAGGAGAATGAGACAGGATGTTAAAAATTTGAGGGTCCCACCTCTTAAAGGTTCCATAATTTAAAAAAAAAAGCCCTACCCTAAAGAAGAATATTTACACATTTGAGATTTATATAACAGCATCTGATAGCAAAGACTTCTCCAGCTTCCTCAGAGTTGACTAGACTTTTGTTTTCTTCTGATTGCTATGGACTAGCTCCATGCCAAGAACTGCCCTGGGGTAACTCTTTTCTGTGTCTGCAAAGTTCTGTGCCCACAGGCAGTGACTTTCTAATTTCCCTTATGTGTTTATTAAACACCCTTTCCTTGGTATCTGGCTCACAAAAGAAATTTTTTTTCTAACAAAATGGATAAAAGACAATATCCCCAAGTTCCCTGGAATACAAGTGAGTTGCAGAACAGGGGGTCTTGTGACAATGGGAAGAGACACACACACCAACAGGAGGTTGGAAATTTCTTTGTCTTCGACTCTATGATCAGAATTTTCAATAAGCACCCAGGGCACAGGTTTCTGACACTCAGAAGGAGGGCTCAGTGCCCATCCTAGCTCCTTAAGCTTCTTGGGAACTAATCTAACCCAGACTGACGCCTGCAAAGGCTGAAGGGTGAGGGTGGCTGCTACTATGCTAAGAATTCAATTAGCCTAACGGAACCACAATTACTATCACAGAATTCCCCTGGAAGTTGTAAACCTTCAAACAGATTCCAGAATTTCAAAATAATTACAAAATAATCATGCCAAACAGAACCCATCAGTGGATTTGTTACCTACGGCAAGATTGTAGATGCTTTCTACCCTTCCATCTTCCCAGAATTCTCTTTACATTTATTTCTAAAGCTATGATTGCTAACCCTAAAGGATCTGTGTCTATTGTGATAAAATAAAGCAAGCCCAATTCTTCCTTGTGATACAAACATGAACCAGGTCTTACTTTTAGTTTATTAAAGTATAGTTATGAGTGTTTACAAATGAAAACATGCTCTACTTAGAAGCAGGATTTTTATTGCTAAAATTATTCCTTCTCAGTTACTATGTCCATCTATGAAAAAACATCTTTAGGATCGAGCAACCACACAAAAGCATGTAGGAGCATAAAGCCTGCCTCAGCTTCTTCAATAAACATGTGAGGATCTGTGTAAAAGCAGCATCGCTACAGAGGACATCAAGATCGAGCTCTGAAGACTTCTGAAATGATGCAGATCACTAATGTTCAATTATGAAATCTCAAAGGCACTCTGAAGGAAAGTGAAGACCATGCATTTGCCAGTGCTAGCCATACCTCACTCAGGAATGCATCTCCCAATAAGGACGCTTTAGAAGATGAAAGCATAGAATGTTTCAAAGACCGACATCCTCAGAAAAGCTTTGAAATCAGAGTAAGACATTCAGGATTAAAGAGGGGGGGTGAGGGGGGTGCGTGTGTAAGCCATTCCTCTCTTTCTGTCTCTGCTGCCATGGTGTTCAAGCTACTACAAGGTTTCCGCACACAGCCTTCTGCCAGGACCCTCCACTGACGGCCACTCTGATCACTATAACTCATTCACCATCCTGGAGTTATGGATCTCTTAGAAATGCAAAGCAGATGGTGTCATCCCACAGCCTGAAACCTTCTGATAACGTCCCATTGTTCTTGGGATAAAGCTCAAAATCCCTAATCAGAACAAGTACAAAAGTGGGACTAAGCCACTGTGTTAGAAGTCAAGATAATGGGTACTCTAGGTAGGTGGCTAGGGGAAGAAGCAGCTTTCTAGGTTGCTAGAAATATTCTAATTCTTAGTTCAAGCGCCTGTAAATCAAATATGGACACTTTGTGAAATTGCTAAAGTGCATGTTTAAAAAGGGGGCTTTTTGTCTGTATACATGTTATGCTTGCATACAAATATGAAACAAAAATGTGAGAACAAAAACTAATGAATTCTGCAAACAAATGAAACAGCAAAAAATAACATCTTCACATATGAACGTCGTGGAAAGGGTCCCAGCACGCATCTGTCTCTCAGATCAATCTCTGCTCTCCTGCCACTTCTCTCCCTTCCTCTCACATACTGCGAGCAGCAGCGCGGCTGTCATCTGGATTTCAAACAGAGCACAAAGGCTCATCTTTTAATACATGAGCTCCAATAGACATTATCTCATCATAAATATGAAAGAGGACGTGTCCCATTGATTTTTGGTACATGATTACAACAGAAACTATTATAGCTCACACAAACCATTCCAGATAATGACTTCTCATTCAGTTTTAATATTTAACTTCCAGGGAAAAAAATTATACAAATGATTAAATATCCTATTGCATGTTCACCTCCAATTTCATTATGGAATGCTGTCCATTATTTTTCATTTACAGGATATCACTTAGGCAGAAATATCACAGTATGGTTTAGAAAGAGTGTAGGTTTTCATCCATTATCAACAAATCTATCAGCAAAGAGAAGGACGATTTTGAGACGAGAAGGTTCGAGAGGACTCTGCCCTACACATGTTGTTTAAGAGCGACAGTTCTGACAGGGGAGCAGATGCTGGGGGAAACCCCTTGAATACGCACAGCTAATGATGCTCTGCCTCATCATTAAGCCTTCTCACTTGAGTAGCCCAGACAGGATGCGCCACAGCAACAGCTTTGGAAGGTGCCGCTGCTTTCATCTGCATACTGCACTGGAGCATGGGACATCTGAAGTGAGAACAGTAGGCCACATTAGTGGTGCTGATCAGAAGAGGGGCCTCTCATTGCTCACAGCTTCCCCGGGAACCACGATTTCAGCAGAGAAGGATTTTACTGCGGCAGATAGTCAGTTGGAGGAGCCATCGAACTTGGTTTTCATCTTATCACCTCATTTGGCAGTCCAGGAATATGCCTCCCACGACTTTTGCAGAGGATTAGGGTGGACAATCTATACGACTCAGGTGTGAATTTAAGGGGTGTGGTGATGGCTATTAACAGCAAACATTTTCTGAATGATAGACCCCATGGAAGACTCTGGGCTTAACACTGAGACAGTCTAGAGTGCTCCAGGAAGAGCAGGGTGTCCAGGCAGAACCCCACGCACTGCACATCTGACCAGAACACCAAACCATGTTTGTCACCAAGTGTGTCACTCCCTCTTTATCTTATTTCCTCTTCTTGAGTAAAACAGAGATAACAACAACTTCACAGAATCCTGTGAGGATAGAAGCAGAGCTGATGACAAAGAAATCACTACATACGTACTTGGTAAGGGTTCGGCTGCCACATCATCAGGCAGCATGCTGTTTCCACAGGATCCCTACAGCAAGACCAGCACATGCAGAGCTCTCCAGATAACACCCGGGCCAGCAAAATGGCTCAGCAGGTAAAGGTGCCTGCCATCAAATCTGGTGAGCTGAGTTTGATTCCCGAAATCAACATGGTGCAACAGAGGGATGTACTCTTGTAGGTTTCCTCTGAACTACACACACACGCACACATACATGTGTTCACACAACACATATATATGCACATATACACATAAAATAAATAAATGTAATTTTACAAAGGGAAAACAACGCCGTATTAACAGTAACAGAGCAGTGACTAAAGAACTAGAAATGCAAGGCGCTGGGAGCCACATCTGTGCTAGAGTGTGTTCACCGTGCACACCAATGCTGCAGTTACTCGCTATGCTGAACAAAGCAGGAGTCACACACCAATTGGAACAATGCCACAATTATACACTAAGGTCACCAATGTGAAACTTTGTATGATAGTCCTCAAGACCATCTTTGGTAGTTCCATTCTGTGCAGAGTTGACGAGAGCACACTGTTAGAATAGGTCGGTAAGAAACCATAAATGAGGACAAGGTGGCTTTTAAAAAGGCTTATCCTGAGCTGGAGAGATTGCTCAATAGTTATCTTAACAGGACCAGGTTCAATTCCCAGCACCCACATGAAAGCTCAAAACTGTTTATAACTCTAGTTTCAGGGGACCTACCACCTTCTTCTGGCCACTGTGTGGCACACAGATATATATGCAGGCAAAAACACCCATGTAGGAAGTAAGAGACACAATGTCAGTATACTAAACTTCCAGAACCAAATAAAATAAATTTATGTTGTTCACAAATTACCCTTTGTAATGGGGCCTTACAACAGTCCAATTGACTAAGATACAAGTTCTAGTAAATATCATTTGAGACCACTCTATGAAGCGGTGGCTGAATGTCCCTGAAATCCCAGGGTCACAGCTTTAGACAGGAAAGGTTTCCTTTGGGAACTCTACTTAAGAGAGCATTCACCCTGGGAGACTTCCCACCCTACCTCACGGCTCAGTAATAGCAGCTTCACTCTTCAATAAAGTGCACAGGAACCCAAGCAATTGCACGAAACCTGAAAAGGAGTCTGGTGAGTTCAAAATCACCGACAAAACTCAGTTCATCACTACTGATCTAAAATATTATTTGTCCGTGAAATTACTGATTAAGTTGCAAATGTATGTGTTTTACATTAAATGGTCACATACAAATGTTGTACTTTAAATGTGTCTTTACCAAGACTTTCTTGGGTGTTCTCTCTCACACCATTTCCAAGTTTTACATGACAATTTTAGAAAAAAAAAAAAAGGCTATCATCAGTTCATCAACATCTGCAAGTTCCCCCTTTCTGTCAGTGACCAAATGTTCTTTTTCCCACTTCCTCCATTCTTTCCCTCCTTCTTCCATCCTTCCTCCCTGCCTCCCCTTTTCTTCGACACAGGGTCTTGCTATAGAGTCCATGCTGGCCTGGAATTTACCATGTAATCCAGGTTGATCCTGAATTGATGACAACTGCCCTGCCTCTATCCTCCTAGTGCCAGCATTGCAGGTGTGCACCACCACACCCGGCCTAATTTGTGTGCACTGGCATTAGTGGTGCTGGAGATCAAGCTGCGAACAACAACAAATCAGAAGCAGCCATAGAGAAGGGAAAATGAGCCAAGTGCCCACCCACTATGCCATGAGTAAAAGGTAGATTAACATAACTGAACATGGTTTAGTTGTACCCACATCAAGTAGCTTACAGCACTTGTAAGTGTAGCTGCAAGGGTCAGGTGTGCTCTTTTGGCTTTCATAAGCACCTGCACACCTGTTGGGTTGTAAAGCAGTTTCCTCTGAGGTTAAAACCTGACACCTTGTAGGAAAACTTCTTAACACTTAGGATGTAAACCAGCAATACATAGGATGAAATCCCAGCAATCAGGAGGCAGAGGCAAGCTGATTTCACTGAGATTGAGGCAAGCCTGGACCACAGAGTTAGTTCCACGACAGCCAGAGCTACACAGGAAAACTCTTTCTAGAAAAACAACAAACAAAACAAAGACACATGCTATAAAAGGAAAGTGAAACAATACGGTGTTTTAAGAGATTATGTTTGTGTACAAGGGGGTGTACAGGATGTTGGGGGTGGGGGACACTAACACTAAATCCTGTAGGAGCCACTAAGACAGTGGATAAACGTCTCAAAAATAGCTTCAGGAAGTTCCCAAAACTGACCAGATAGAGCAGATCTCTTCTTTCTCAACAATATACATAAGCAATAAAGACTGGAGAGCTGACTCTGAGCAGCCAAGCTCCAATGAAGACTGAAACACACTGAGGTTAGCAGAAACCAGCCGAGCTGCCAAAACACACACACACACACACACACACACACACACACACAAGGCTGAAGCCCCGCTCAGCTGCCTAGAAGAGGTCCACACCAGGGAGCCACCTGTGAAGAATACTCCACAGTGCACTGAACTGTCTGCACGTTGTACAGGATCCTCTAGATTTTTAGGTTTTGTGAGCTGCTAAACATGCTAGGATGAGTTTGGCAATACAACTGTCTTGGAGTCATTTCTGCTCCTATAAGTAACCCCAATAAAACTCATTCATTCACCAAGCGCGACGCTGGTGGCATCCATTTTCGTTCTGTTCTAGCTCTCTTTCTGGGATAAGTAGAATGTGTATATCATATCTCCCCAGGAGCCTGTCACGCAACACAGTGATAAAGTCATGTCCTCTCTCTCTCTCTCTCTCTCTCTCTCTCTCTCTCTCTCTCTCTCTCTCACACACACACACACACACACACACACACATACACACAGTTAAAAAAATTCTAAAAAAAAAAGAGCAAAGCGAAAAAGCTATTATAAACACACCTGGTTGAGAAGGCAGGTGGTATGCATATCGAGTTCATGAGAGCAGTCAGTTCCAGAAGACAAGGAGGATGAATGGACTACTAAGTAAGGAACTTGGATTTATCTAGGCCTTATTTTTTGAAAAGAATTTCAAAATATGATAAAATTAAAATTTCCTAATTCTCTAAAAAAATCTGGCAGTAATTTTCTATTTTCCCAAACTAAAGTGGCTAATGTATGAAGATAATGTTGACCCCTAGGAATGTGGGGCAGTTGTTATGCCCACAGAATCTAAAAGTGAAAGACTCCTCAAACGTCTCCTTATGGCAAATCTCTTACTTAAAGGAGCAGGCTTCACTAAGAGTGTCACTCCAGCTTCCTTAAAGAGCATAACATAATTTAGTAAGTTTTAAAGATGTAATGTGTTAACATGTTCTTTCTCCTGTGTCACACGAAGAATTAAATGGTAAATGTTTGGGGGAGGGGGTTGGTGTGATGGCTCAGTGTGGAAAGGCTCCTGTTTGGGGGTTTCTGGTGTGATGGCTCAGTGTGGAAAGGCTCCTGTTTGGGGGTTTCTGGTGTGATGGCTCGGTGTGAAAAGGCTCCTGTTTGGGGGGGGGGCCTGGTGTGATGGGTCAGTGTAGAAAGGTTCTTGCCACCAAACAACCTGAGTACCATCCCTCAGAGCCACAAGGTAGAAGAAAAAGCCAACTGCTGTAAGTTGTATCCAGACCTCCACAGAGAAGCTATAATGCCGCTAAGTGTATGACCATCTATTCATGATGATTAACCCCAAATTCTAGGGTAAGAAAAAATCATTTTGCTTAAATGCAGTAATTGTTTTTTTTTTACAAAAAAAACCTAACTGAAAATTTTTTTTAAAAGGATCAAATAATTGAGGCAAGTGATATACTAAATAAGCAACTGCATCACCCTGCTGACCAAATAAATAACCTTTTGGATGGCATTCTGCAGATAAAGAGCCCATGAACTGACAATGTCTCACGTTCACTAGAATGCACTTAGCACTCAGTGATAGGTCCGAAGTTTAAAGCCTGTTCCTTCTCTTGTGTTCAGTCACAGCACTTAGCCTCTTCAACAAGGACCATCCCACTAGCATGGACGAAAGCTGAGGAGGAGCTAAGTGCTGCTCTAAGAAGGAACACCCAAGCTTTTGCATCCCGTCTCCCGTTCCTTCAGTACTAGGTCATCGGTTGTAATAACTACAGTAGGGTGTTGAGTGCTCAGTCCCTGCCTGGCCCAGTGATCAGCACCTTGTGCAGATTTCAGTTTGCCTACTTCCACTAATTCTGAAGCTAGTTCTGTTTAGCATGCTCATTTTGCAGAACAGACAGAAATGATACAGATGAGAAATGTCTTGTTTCATGTCAGACAATATCATACACAGGAAAAAAAGTTTGAACTGACAATGGAATGCAGGTATTCAACAACTAGATAATCTATACAGACAGAATGCCTATGAACAGTATAGCTAAGTGGGATTATATCTAGACCAACAACAAAGAATGCAACAAGGCAAAGCAAACACACTACAAATTTACACCTACATCCCATAGACATTCGTCCCCAACACTTTATCACAGCTCATTAAAGAACATTTAGTGGGTGTCAGATCCAAACAAAATATACCAACAAACATTTAGTTACAGACTGGGAACAAACTGAGCTCTATCATGTCCTTGGTCTGAGACAAGCAGAAAGCCAGAGAATATTTCACAGCAGCTGCTGGCTATGAATGCAGTTGGTGCTGTGGCTTCAATGAATCACAATTATCTGATTGACTTTGGTCACAATCCCAAAGAACTCAGCATTATTAAGGTGCCCTAATGCACTCTTTTGTGATGCCAAGTCAGAAATATAAACGATCAAAACTGACGCAGCACAGAGAGCTGCAAATTTGGGCTCATTCCAGACCCACCTACGGGGCAATGCCACTCTGCCTTCAGCAGCTGTTTCTACTCACCTGTGGTGAGACAGGTGCGGCACAAAAGGAGCCCTCGACTCTGCACCTGCTCCAGCCCAGCCCAGGTCCTCCGTAAACGTGACCTTTGTCAGCCTGTCACAGGAGCAGATGGTCAGGGGAAGACCAGGGCTCTCTCGTCCACTTGACTTTTCTTCAGTTTAATTCACTCAATTTAACCAATCTTCGGAACTCCATTCACGGGTGCTTAAAGCAATCGCTCCAACCAAGCTGGACTCCTCCAGGAAATCCCGGATGAGCACTGCAGCAAATCTTAACCAGGCCAAAGGGCAATGGACATAGAGCATGAAGTTAACAAACAAACAAGAAAAAACTCAAAGGGGCTTGTGAGTACTCACACCTGGAGTCTTTGCACTGGGAAAGTTAAGGCAGGAAGATGGAGAGTTCAAGGCTAGCTTAGACAGAAAATATTAGATTATATGTAGTGATCTTGAGAGCTTGGAAATATTTCTTTAAGGGATACACAAAAACCAGTCTCAGGTCACCCCAGTGCATAAGAGGCGGGAGACAAATGAAACAGCATCTCTGAGGATGCTATAGCAATTCTGAGATGGAAAAACAACCTCTGAACTAAATTTAACACAGAAAAACATGAGCAAAGAAGAAGATCCACATATGCACATAAGAAATTGACATAGCAAGCCACAAAAGAGTTCACATAAAGAGAGAAGAAGGCTGGCTCATCACACGATATGGGTAGGTCTCTTATTTCCAGTTAGGTGGCAGCATGTACATACACTTGCAACTAATGAGTGACCTTCTTGCAGCTCAATCCAAAAGCTTCTGGTTTAAGATTGTTTGGTTTAAGATCATTGATGCCTTAATGAGAAGGCATCAAGAAATATGGAAGCGATGAGAAGACTCGGAAGGTACAATTCCAAGTTCAGAGTCAACCCAGTTAAAACAAACTAAAATTAGAACAAGAGGCAGGCAGAAAGGAAGGCCTGTGGATGGGGCTCACAGAGGAAGGAAGGAAGGAAGGAAGGAAGGAAGGAAGGAAGGAAGGAAGGAAGGAAGGAAGGAAGGAAGGAAGGAAGGAAGGAAGGAAGGAAGGAAGGAAGGAAGGCAGGCAGGCAGGCCTGTGGACTGAGATTTCTACCTTGATTTCATCTCATTCCTAATCCTGTAGAAAACTCATTCCAACATTTAATATGATCAAACCATTCAACCCAGAAGCCACATTGTATCTAGATAAACAACACAAGAGAGTGAAAATTCCAGTTATCCCACATCGATTAAAGAATATTTATGAATATTAATGTAATAAACCTTGTATATGAGTATCTTCTAAGTCCCTATTTTCAATTTCTTGGGATATGAGAGACAGCTATAGTTATTTGTGAAATTTAGTATAGGTAGTATGATTGTGAGCTGGCTCCACCTACACACCTTCCACAGGGGCCTACCTAGTATGTACGAAGGATAGAAAGCTTCCAGTGAGTGGCTGGATGGAATCGTGTCCTGGAGCCCCAGGTTTGAGACTCAATTCACTGCTTGCTACGAGGGCTGTCTTCCCACCTGCTACAACGCAGTCAAGATGAGCATGCTCAGCTATAGGCCGACAGACATCCTTATCCACAGACAGAAGGGAAAATCTTAAGGTGACTTCCCAGGAATTTTGGGCTTTGCTGTGCATACAAAGAAGGAAAATGATCATGTAGCATATAAAAGCTTCGACTCAAAAGAAAAAAGAACTCAAAAGCCTAGAAACTAATTCCCATCAATATTAAATGTGATTATTTTTCTAAAAAGATATTCTTTTCCAGGTGTTTAAATGCTGTTCATTTTAAAAATCATACCCTCAAAAACACAAAAAGACAAGAATACTGAGATTTAATCATTAAATACTCCATACATGCACCTAAACACCACACTGTACCCTATAAATACAAAATTATTAAGTGACAAGGAAAATAACAACCCACTAGGAATTAAATGACAGGAAAACAAAGTATGAAACTGAGAATCAATCTACCCCAAGACCCAGTGGTACCACTCTTGGGCATATACTGAAAGGATGCTCAGTCATACCACAAGAACACTTGCTCAGCTATGTTCATAGCTGCGTTATTTGTAATTGCCAGAACATGGAAACAACATATATATCCCTCAAGTAAAGAATGGATAAAGAAAATGTGATACATTTATATAATGGACTATTACTCAGCTGTTAAAAACAATGACATCAGGGAACTTGAAGACAAATTGATAGAACCAGAAAAAAACTCATCCCGTGTGAGTATCCCAGACCCAGAAAGACAAACATGGTATATACTCACGCATAAGTAGAAATCAGCTTTAGTAAAGTAAAGGATAACTATGCTATAATCCACACACCCAGAGAGGCTAGTTAACAAGAAGGACTCAAGGCAGAAGGGAGATACTTGGATCTCCCTGGGAAGGGGAAATAGAAGAGATTTTGTGGGTGGACTGGGGATGGTTGGGGATGAAACATGAAGGATCAGGTTAGGGGCAGGGGTGGAGCGGGGGAATACTAAAAGAGATTGCTGGGAAGCTGGGCATTTCAGGGTCAGGTAAAAACTTGGTGCAAGGGAAACCCCCTGGAATCTACAAGGATGACCCCTGCCTGCTAAGACTCCTAGTAATAAGGGATCCATCGCCTGAACTGGCCATCTCCTGTGACCAGGCAAGACTACTATTGGAAGGACTGGGACATCAACCCAGTCACATAATTTTCAACCTACATGCAGTCTGTCCTGACTCTGAGATGTGCTAGGGTAAGGGTAGCATAGAGACTGTGGGAGTGGCCAACCAATGACTGGTCAGACCCATGTCACCAGAGTGAGACCACCTTGACACAGTCTGGAGGGCCAGGACCCACACGTTAGATAGACTAGAGATCTAGGATAGAGATGATAGAGATAGAGATAGAGATAGAGATAGAGATAGAGATAGAGATAGAGATAGAGATAGGTTCAACTGGAGAAAATTGGGGAAAAAATTTCTAATATAACAATAGTCTGCTAAACTCATAGATTGATTCCAGTTGTCATCAGCGAGGTTTCATCCAGCAACTGAAAGACACGATGCAGACCCACAGTTAAGTTAAGACAAGCTCAAGGAATCCTGCTGAAAAGAGGGAGGAAGGATTGCAGGAGCCAGGGCGTCAAGAATGTCACAAGAAAACACACAGAATCAAGTAATCAGGGCTCATAGGCGCTCACAGAGACTGAACCAACAACCAGGGAGCCTGGATGGGAATGACCTAGGCAGACTGCATTTCTGTTACAGTTGTGTAGCTTGGCTCTCTTACAGGACTGCTAACAGTGGGAACAGGGGCTCTCTCTGACTCTTTTGCTGGCTTTTGAGTACCTATTCCTTGCCGTGCCACGTTTGGTTGACATCCATGGGAGGCCTGCTCTTTTCTGAATAAAAATGGAGAAGTGGATTGGGGCATCCAGGGGACAGAAGGAAGGTTGGGGAGAGGGACTGGGAGGAGAGAAGGGAGGGGAAACTTCAGCCAGAATGTAAAATAAATATTTTTTAAAAACGAGAAGGAAAATTATGATGATAGAAGCAACATGAAAATGAAAATCCAGACATGTGGATTTTTACAAACCTGATGGTTTTCATAATGGTTTTATTCATAAATACTAAAAAAAATGGCAAAAAAATCCTAAGCCCTTCAAACGATTAATAAATCATGGTACATACCTCAAATGGAATACCACTCAAACATGAAAAGAAATAAGTGAGTGAAAATATGAGTGAATCTCAACTACATTATGCTAAATGAAAAAAAGCCAGAAGGAAAGGGCTCGAGGTAAAGAGAAAAACATCTGTTGTCTTCTTGGATTTTCAGATTGGACCCTGTAAATGAGACTAACAAAATGAGGAACAAAAAAGAAATATAAACAAACTTATTTAGTACAACACAAGAGGATTTCCTTATAAAGTCAAAGATCTCCATTAGGAAATAAAGCAATACAGAAGTGTTTCAACCTGCATGTGTCTATACTAGGTTAGTAGAAGACTGTGAGAAAGGGTGACAAGGAGCTGAAGCTTAGACAACAGCACCTGAGGAAAGCTGGGCAGGCCTGTCCTGTCCATGCAGAGTGTTAGGTGGCCCTCAGCAGCTGCGGATAAGGACATACCTTTCCACGGGATATGTGGAGAGCATTTCTAAGGTGACACCCCTGTAGGTTACAATAGTCATTTCTCACATTCCTTCAATCTAAAAGAAAGGCATATATACTCAGGGACCACATCTGGGGGGAGCACATTCTGAACCTCAGCAGGCACCATTCTGGATGATTCCATTCATATGCCATCTAGAAAAGACAAAAGCCAGAACAGAGAAGCAATCCTTGCCTTCCCGAACTTGCACTGAGAGGAGAATCTGGGCTCCAAGGAAGAAGAATGACATTTTTACAGGCAAGCCAACAGCTCTGGACCTGGACTATTTTGAAGCTACAGCATTGAAAACCAATATATTTTGAAGTGTGTGAATATTAGAAAATAGAACTCCCTTAGATGTAGAAGAAAAAGATTTGAAATTATATAAAAGTGAATGTAAAACTATAAACGAAAAAAGGCAGACAGACAGACAGGAGAGAAGGGAGGAAGGGAATGAGGGAGGGAGGGAAAAAAGAAAGGAAGGAAGATGGGCAGGTGCTGGTAGATATTAAAGGCATTTTACAGCCAGGAATTTCAGGGGTGAATGAAGCACAAAGAGAAAAAGTGAAATAATATAGTTGTTTACCAGTAAGCCCCCAAAGAAGAAACTAAAAAGCCACAAGGTTAATAATTAATAAGAAAGTGCAATCAAGTTCTAGATAAATATAGCAAAATCAATAGCTTTCCCATTTATAAATGATCAAGTTAGAAAATAAAACAAGAGCCCATTCACAGCTGAGCTGAAAGTAAGTTCAATGACAAATGAACAGAATTCGGGATACAAATCGAAAGTCTATGCATTGATATAGCAAACGTAAGAAATATATGCTCTGGATACCATAAATCACCCTGTGTCATGAAATGTCACACTAGACTTATCTCTCACTATCATCTTAGAACTTGAAAGAAATGCAAAGTCTCAAGCTTTACTCCAGAGGCCCTGGCACAGGAACCTGGGAATAGCCTCCAAATCTCTCTTTGTAACACATGGTGACTGGGATGTTCAAAAACCAAGAGGTAGAAAATGTCAGCCACTCACAAAGAATCACTTGTATGCTTATAAACAGGCATGTCAAAAGGGCAACACATTTGCTATGCAAAAGCTTGTCCCTCTCTAAGTACAAACTACAGTGTCATCCTGGAATAAGCTCCGGTGACAAGGAGTTAAGTGCAAGGAGAGTTGTGGGAAAAGAAGGCACCTCCTTGGTGACTGGTCTCATCCTCAACCCCTTGCTAAGAAGTCCCAGAAACCCAACCACAAAGTTTCCTGTCATTTCTCTTCTAATGTAATTGGTTGTTTTTGCTCTTTATTCTTAGTTCTTTGGGGGCCCGCCACTCAGCTCCCAAATAAATCACATGGAGTCTTATTATTACTTATAAATGCTCAGCTTTAGCTTGGCTTGTTTCTAGCCAGTTTTTTTTCTTTTTTTTTTTCTTTCTTTTTTTTTTTTTTGGATTTTTCGAGACAGGATTTCTCCGTAGCTTTTTGGTTCCTGTCCTGGAACTAGCTCTTGTAGTCCAGGCTGGCCTCGAACTCACAGAAATCCGCCTGCCTCTGCCTCCCAAGTGCTGGGATTAAAGGCATGTACCACCGCCGGGCTAGCCAGTTTTTCTTACACTATCCCACCTACCTTTCCCTCTAGGCTTTAATCTTTAACCTATATACCTTTCCTTACTTCTTACTCTGTGGCATGCTGTATAGCTGGGTGGCTGGCTCCCAATGGCATCCTCCTCTCATTCCCAGATCTCTCTTCCCAGATTTCTCTTATTATTTATTGTCTCTGCCTCCCAGCCCTGCCAATCCTTTCTCCTGCCTTGCTATTGGCCTTTCAGCTTTTTATTAGACAGGCAAAGTAACACAGCTTCACAGAGTTAAACAAATGCAACATAAAAGAATGCAACACATCTTTGCATCATTAAACAAATATTCCACAGCATAAACAAATGTAACACATCTTAATCGAATATTCCACAATAACCTAATGAATATGCAAATGTGCATAAAACAACAATAATAAACATTACCCCTCCCCTTACTGGAACTATTCCATAAAGCCTTTTCCCTTTATAACACAGAAATCAATTATTGAATTTTGGGTAATCCACTTCCAAATGTGTTTTTGAACTTAAACTATACATAAAATCAAGAGACTAATTACACATGAGGCATAAGTCATAGAGAAATATACAAATAATTAAAAAGACATAAAGTATATTGTATTCTTATTATAAAATATGTATGGTGACATACTAAGGAATTTTGGTTACATGCTCACATATGATCTGAAAACTAGAAAGACTATGGCAAGAGGATGACTGAGAGCTTGGGGTTTGCCTGAGCAAACCCTGTATTAAGCAAAAATAAATGAATAAATCCTTAGTATAAAGTATGGAGGACTACATACTATTAGCTCATATACACAGTCTGAATGTTCTGGAGCCCTTGGAAACTGCTCGTGTTGATTCCTAAGAAAATTTCTTACAGAAATGTCAGGAAAATCAACTCTGCTCTTCTACGCTTCTATGTCTATGGTGTAGAAACACAGGTTATTTACAGAAAATGTTTGTTGATCATTTAGTGGTTAAAGCCTCAAATTTTAAGGCACTGAAAACCTCTAACATGGTAAACAAAACATGGTTCCCTAACAAGATGAAAATAAGTCAGGCCATTGTCTCCCAACACCCAGTGAAGCACAAAAATAGGGGGTGGAGAACAGCCCTCAAGAGAGAGAGAAGATGAAGAAAGCTTGTAAACAGAATGTTAGCCTGCAGCTATCAAAACTCTGCACTATAGGGTGAAAACCTGCCACTCAGAGAAACTCTTCACTGACAATAAGAAAGGGTTCTGTCTATAAAGAAAAGAAAATTTGGCCAAGATCATATTTAAATGGGTCAAATTCTGGGGTTCAGAACTATTCCAGGATATGTATGTCAGATGCTGACTAGAAGAAGAGCCAAAAGTTGGGGACCAGGAAGTGGATTTTAGAAGAGGGAGGTGCTGAGAGGTCTGGGAAGCCCAGAGGGAGAGGAAGGGTTTGTTGCTATCAAGTGTCGGAGACAAAGTAGGGCTAATTTTCAATATTCCAGTAAGTGATAGGGACAGGTAAGCCTAATCCTAGGTAAACATCTTGTCTTGTGGGTTATTCTTTCAATCTCTAGTTCTTCAATTGTCAAAGGGTGAGCAATAATTACTGCAAACAGTCGTTTTCAAAGTTAAACAGCACGGAAGTTGTTAAAGTGGCTGATGAATCAACAAACAGGGTAAATTATTTACTATGACTTCTTTTAAACCATGAAGGAGTAGTTAAGGAGGTGAGCTCTACTTACGATCATGACAACTCTTCCTAATATGACGCTCAATCAAGACCATCTTTCCCCCTTTTAAGACCACGGCTTTGAGGGTGTACAGGGGTTCTGAGTCACAGGAATGAACCACCCGATTCAGTTCTAAGCCGATGCATGTTCATCATTCATTCCTGTGACTCAGAATAGATCCATCTTCATATGCATGCCATGATGGTGAGCTAAAAAGATGGATGGATTTAGTGCTTGAAAGAGTTGTGAACAATAGTGCTGCTCGGAGGCACAAGAATAGGATGGATTCCATGCAGGAGAGCACTGAAAGGCTGTCACAGAAAGCCTTCCGGGAACCAAGGAGAAACTCATTAGATAAACATATAATCAAGACATTTGGCCTTGTTGCTTTGTTATCTAAGTCTTGGTTCCAACTCCATTCCACTAACAAAATTCCCTACATGGGATACACATAAAAACATCTTACAGTCCACTTGAGGTGATAAAATATAGCACCAGTAACTACAATGCAACACAGAAAAGGTAAATTCATCACAGGGTGTGGGGAGGACTACTTCTCTTTGGAAGAGAAACAGGGTCTGTCCCACAACAGTTACAGCAATTTGAACTAAGTGTGAACGAAGGACACTCCGATCTTGGTAGGAAAAGTCTACATGGATGACCCTGACAGGAACAACAGAAAGTGAAACAGTCAAGGCGAAGGCTTGTGAAGGAGACTAAACGGGTATCTTCCAAATCTGAGGAGGAAGGGTATCACCATACAAAGCTGTCTACAGGTGCAGTGGACTATATAAGGAACAAGTCAAAACAAGACAAATGATAGGTTCAGATTATAGAAGAAAAAACATTCAATTGAGAGTGATCTCAACGCACAGGCTTAAAACAAGAACGAAGTCATGACTCATGTATGGACAGGGAACAGTAAGAAATGGACATAGAACTGAGTCATAAGCAGGTGCTCTGGGTTCACACTGAGCTACAGCTGAAGAAGCAGGATCAGGGCAGCCTGAGTAAGGCACAGTCAGTCATTGGCACAGGTTTCATCCCTAGGGCAGCCAGTTCAGGCTGGGCGGCTACTAGCTAGAGAGATCAAGTTCAGTCAATTGAGCCCGAGGACACCTGAAAATTGTGTGACAACGGGAGAAGGGAGTAAAGATAACAGAGGGTTCTCAAAAGGCTCAGGCACACTCAAGGCAGCAGGCTAAAAACTCCCCCAAGTCTTAGGTTTTGGATTGTAGAGCTACATACAGGACACTCAAAGTTTGGTCTGGGCCAAAATAACGATCCTATTCAAACACTGGGGTGTCCTTATACCTCTCACTTACAGGTTGATTAAGAAACTTTTTGTTCTCCGTTTGCCATAAAGCTCCTGTAGTTATGCTGGTCTTCCTATCACGTGGCTGTTTAGGCCACAAGGTAAACAACTGATTCTCAGGAATTCACAGCAGTCACACCCTTGTGTTCTGCAACAAAGCTGTAGGAGGCTGACTTATACTTCATCATTTTGTCTTCCAGTACCTTGCACAGAAGGTATGTGAGGTAAATGTGTTCACTGACCTAAGAGCACTGACTTCTCGAGCTGATAGGGCTAACATATGGTATTAGTTTGCTCTCTGTTGCTGTGATGGAACAATGACCTTTCAAAAGGAGCTTGGGGAAGAAAGGGTTGATTTGGCTTTGGCTTCCACTTGCAGGTCATAATCCATCATTAGTGAAGTCAGGGCAGGAGTCAAGCTAGAACTGAGGGAAACCAGGAGGAACGCTGCCTGCTGGCTCTCCCAGGTTCACATCCAACTGTCGATTTTTTTATTTTTATTGAGCTCTACATTTTTCTCTAGTCCTCTCCCTGCCTCTCCCCTCCCCTTCAACCCTCTACCATGGTCCCCATGCTCCCAATTTACTCAGGAGATCTTGTCTTTTTCTACCCATGTAGATTAGATCCATGGTTGTCTAGGTTCTCTGGGATTGTGATTTGGAGGCTGGTTTTCTTTGCTTCATGTTTAAAAACCACTTATGAGTGAGTACATATGATAATTATCTTTTTGGGTTTAAGTTACCTCACTCAATATGATGTTTTCTACCTCCATCCATTTGCCTGCAAATTTCAAGATGTCATTATTTTTTCTGTTGTGTAGTACTCCATTGTGTACATGTACCACATTTTCCTTATCCATTTAGGTTGCTTCTAGGTTCTGGCTATAACAAAGAATGCTGCTATGAACATAGTTGAGCACATATCTTTGTGGCACAACTGGGCATACAGTGGATATATACCCAAAAGTGGTACTGGTGGGTCTTGAGGAAGGTTGTTTCCTAATTTTCTGAGAAATCGCCATACTGATATCTAAAGGGGTTGTACCAGCTTGCACTCCCACCAGCAGTGCAGGAGTGTTCCCTTTTCCCCACAACCTCTCCAGCATAATTTGTCATCAGTGTTTTTGATCTTAGCCATTCCTATAGGTGTAAGGAAGATAGAATCAACTGCCTTTCTTAAACACTCCAGGTTTACCTGCTAGAGGATGGCACCACTCACTGTAGGAGGAGGGCCCACTTGTTTGTCCTGGCCACCTGGATAGCTTAACCCCTAAATAACCACAGAAAACTGTATTAATTAAATCACTGCTTGGCCCATTAGCTCTAGTTTCTTATTGGCTAACTCTTACATTAATTTAATCCATTTCTATTAATCTATGTATTGCCATGTGGCAGTAGTTTTCCGGGTAAAATTCCCAGCATCTGTTTCTGGCGGCTCCATGGTATCTCTCTGACTCTGCTTTCTTTCTCCCAGAATTCAGTTCCATCTTCCCTACGTACCTAAGTTCTGCCCTATCAACAGGTCTAGGCAGTTTCTTTATTCATTAATGAAAGCAACAGATAGGCAAAAGGACCTCCTACACCACCACTCACAATGGGTCTGGCTCTCCTAAGTCAATAAGCAATGAGGAAAGGGTCCCACAGACATACACCTACAGGCCAATCTGATGATAGCAATTCTTGAGGTTCCCCCTTCACAGGGGCGTCAAGCTGACAATCAAGGTTAGTCATCACACAGGTCTATCTGTGAGAACAAACACTGCTCGTGAGGCGACAGTAACATAAGAATACTGTAAATCAGGCACAATTCCAAAGATGACACCCGGTGCACCCAGGGTGATGTGGATGGCTAACTTGTGTTATCACATGCACAATGATGACCCTTCAGATCCACCGTTGGTGCTCATGGCTTCAGTCATCACATATCACCGTGCGTTTCCACTCTGCCCACCTGGAGCAGCACCCTTCCTTTGGGAAGGCACAGCGCCAATGACCTGTCACTCAGGCCACTCCCACTGTTTTCCTGTAGCACATTTTCAGCCTCTAAGAACAGTCCTGGCCTGACGGAACAACTTCAGAGGGTAGACGCTGCTGAAATTCTACAGATGAGGAAACTGGGGCTCAGAAAATGTAAGGGATTTAACAAGATCATGAACCCAAAAAGCAACATAATTCAAATTAAAACCAGATCTGCCTGCTCCAAAATGTAGTGTTATCCAGGCACAGGCGGCACGAACCTGTATTACCTTCCCTCAGGAAGCTGAGGCAGGAAGATCATTTGAGATCAGTCTTAGTTGCACAGTGAGACATACATATGTATATTTATTCTTCCAAGAAAACAATTTCTCACAAAAAAATAAAAATAGAGAGAATGAAACATTAATAAGCTTAATTGAAGCATAAGATTTCTCACCAATATCCAAATGTTCCCATTTTTCCTATAACATGTCTATTACTTAAGAGATGATTTCTAACAGGCCTTTGAGCTTACTCAGTGGATAAGGGAGGATGCCGACAGACCTTAAAAGCGGAGCTCCATTCCCAGGGCCACAGAGAGACAAGTTGTCCTCTGACCTCCATATTAGCATGCCTGTGCCAGTGTACACACACACACACACACACACACACACACACACACACACATGTATACACCAAACCCCACAACCCAACACCCTCCCCCAACCTACCACACATGCCTACACATTTGCCTACATTTTTCCCAGATCCCCACAACCCCACACAAACACCACACACACCCCATACCTTCTTCCATTCACCACATGTCTATAGACACTTAACACAAACACACATACCCATCACAAACACACACAGCACACATCCACCTATCCACAACACCATACACACTAAATAAACACGTATATTTAAAAACAACAACAACAAATAATACTAATAATAAGACGGTTGGAGAGACAATTCAGCAGTTAAGTTTTAACTACTCTTGCAGAGGATTGGGGTTCCATTCCCAGAATATATGAGGAGGCTCACGACTATGACTGCAGTTTCAAGGGATCCAAAAGCCTCTTTTGGCCTCTGAGGACACATGCACACATAAAACTTTTTTTTTTTAAGTCTAAGAGGCAACTGCTATAGTTTTTTTGCTGTTTGCTTTTTTCCCTTCCAGGGCAACTCTCCTCTCAGCAGCAGTGAACTCCTCTGAGCCTTCTGCCATGTTAGTAGCCAGAGCAGCTTGGCCTCCTCATCTGTCTGACAACATCTGTAAGAAAATAGACACATACTTCCTGTCCCACGTGGAAAGAGCTGCTACTTATAACGGCAGAGACATTCCTAATCGCTGGTTTGGTGCTGCCAGTTTTAAAACCCAGGATCTTAAATTTAGCAGCAGCCCACTAGTGTTCCCTGGTCCCAAGGCACCTCCAGGCCCCGGCAGCAGCCCACCGGTGTGCCCTGATGCAGAGACAGCTCCAGGCCCCAGCAGCAGCTGGTAAAAGGGAATGCTAATTCATTACAGATGGTAGAACATGGCCTACATCTTAATTTATTTACATTTTCAGAAATTTTGGATCTGCAGTGACAACGTTAGATTATTTTAACATGTAAGTTTAGACTTTTTTCAATTTGGTCCATGCTCAATAAAAATTAATGTTTATATGTTAAAAAATTCTTTCAATAAGCTCAATTAGACCTATATTCCCACAGTTTGTATTTTATAAGCTATTTAAGCTGCTGAGCCTTTTCTGAATGTCTTATTACACAAATCACACGCAGAGTTGGAACAAAATTAGGCTTAAATTGTACCAAAATGGTACAACAGAACTCATACATGTGAGGGTATGCTTGGTGACTTTGTATTCTCCAGCCCTGCCATTTCAGTGAGACCAAGAGTTTAATAAATTGTAAGATTATTATTAAATAGCTCTAGAGATCCCCCTTTATTTTTATCACTAAAGGCAATGGTAACCATAAAAAATAAATTACTGCTTGATTTTGAATAGCCAAGTGCACAGAGAAAGACTGGACCAGGCTCAAATGCTCACAGCGTTGCTGCCCCCTCCTGGAGCCAGTTATCCTACCCCGACTTTCCCAGGGACAACAATGAACATGAAATCCTGTGTTTCAAACACTAGAACAGGCTCAAAATTCTCCTAAGCTTTATTTATTTATATTACTTCAAAAGCATGCATGCACACATGCGCACACATAAGCATCAAGTCATAAACAATACTTCTCCATGAGTCTTCCACTTACTGAGAAAGCTAGGAAGCATTCACTTTAAGTGTCTTAAACCATCCTCCCAATTTCTCAAGGTATATTTACATGAACCCCACCCTCTTTGCTCTGCTATATCAGGGTAGGAAGTGTTCCTGAGTGCAGCTTGGTTAAGCTTATCAGAGTCCCATCTCCTCTGAAATCATTCTCCTGTCAACGAACATGTTGCTCTCCAGTAATTTTAAATCTTGCTTTATACTTCCTTGTTCCGTTTCATCAAGAAGCAAAGTAGCTCCCAGTGCCTGCACCCAGCTTCCATACAACTGTAAGGAACCAAAGCACAACCTTCCCATCCAGGACCCCACCCCCCACCCTGCCAACACAGACCTGGGGATCTGCCACTTCTAGTCAATTACTGAAAAGAGGCTTCTTTGATTTCCTTAGCAGATCCTATCTCTGCGATCCAACTACCACACATATGAGTTCCTCCCACAGCCTCCTAGACACCAAAGAGGGCCAAAAGAATATAGAAAAATAAGCAGGGTCAAGACAGTGTTAAGAAATTACAATATGAAACAAAGGAATGAATACCCTTTAAGAGTTCCACAGATACAAACAGGATGGCTGACCTTGGTGCCCGTGGCTCTAAGTCAACAGACCCCCTTTGGCAGTCAGGGCTTAAACTGCTGATTCTCAGAGTTCACTGAGAGACAGAGAAATGGAGATCCTGGGTTTTGCACCATGGCTTGGCTGTGTTACACTGAAACCTGTTTGTGATTCAGTTTCTCATTTACATTGAACCACCATCCCAATCTCTCAGGTTATTTTTACACTGACAAACCCCCTTCCCTGCCACTAGTAAGTTATAGTGCATATTTGATAAAGTTCCTAGGAGGTGGTGATTATAAAAATTATCAAATAGAACAGCACTTGGCGTATAATAAACGCACTCTCTCATAGATAGATAGATAGATAGATAGATAGATAGATAGATAGATAGATAGATAATGTAATTTTCTTATTTATTCTTCCCTAAACCTAAGGACTTGTGATTTAAGGAATAAACAAACAAAAAATCAATTTGCTAACAATTTAATAAGCTTCCAAGTTTTTTAAATACATTCTAAAGTTTGAAATTAAGTAATCTAATTGTTCTCTAAAGCAAATCATGAATTTGGAGTTGTCATTTAAAATGATTGTTCTTATACCTCTTAAGAATTCGCTATAATGTTTGAGTTTCAAAACCTCACACTTAAGCTTCGGGTTTTCATTTTGAGCAACCATCTATAAATTCCTACAGCAGAGAGACTCATAACTTGTCCTAGTCTATTAGGTGTCTATAACAAACACCACACACTGAGTGATTTATATATATGCATGACTTACTGTTCCCAGTTCTGCAAACTGAGTTCTAGAGTAAGAAATTGGCTAATTCAGTGTCTGATGAAGCCCTGTTTCTCGCAGCTGGAAGCATCTAAGGATGCTCACAAGGCAGAAGGACAGGAAGACAATCAGGCTTCTCAGGACAATTTTCTAAAGGCAAGAATCCCATTCACTAGGACTTAACCCCCGGTCCTTTGAAACTAGTGAATGTCACTCCTCTGCAATCCTGCACTAGCCTCAAAGCCAAGATTAATTTTTTGGTATGCTTTGAAGACCCTGCTAAATGTTATTTTTACTTAACTCTGAGAACAGTTTTGGTAATCAAATCTATAATACTGAATTAATTTTCTGAGGAGATAATCAGGAAAGTACACATTTGAAAAAGTAAGCCTTTTCAGAATAATAAAGCAGGTCTTGCTCTGAAATACATATCATAAATTAAAATATACTGAACAATAAACATTCTTGAATAAATTTAGAGACACATGATGTATATATGCTTTTGTGACTATTCATGTCTGCAATTGACAATATCTAGAACTCTATAAATATAATCTCTTCTAGAAGGGATACACTTGTATCTTCACTAGCCTTGTGTCTCAAGCAAAAGATAGGGAGCTGAAGTGAGAACTCGGTGGGAGAGGGCTTGCTATCATGTTCAGGACCCTGAATTTGATTTTTAGCACTGCAAAAGTCAAAACACAAGATTTTAGTTTAGATGTCTATTTGACTGAGAACAAATCATTTGTAAAGTCTAAGCCTATGGTGACCTTAAGCATTCTTAGTTCACAGGGAAAGCACAATGCTTTGTTAGGAAATGAGTAAAGAGCATAGCAAGGTAATGTATAAATTGAAAAGGGAATTTATATCAATTTCCTAAAACTTAGAATTCTGGGTCAAATAAAGCATTGAGTTTGAGACATGTGAGGTTTAATCTTCTTTTTCAGTCTCCATGCATTTGGGATTGCCATGGATGTACACCTTTGGGTGGGTCTGTGAAGTTGCTTTTCTTGGAACTTTTGTCAGAATAGCAACATAGAGAGGGACGTACAGAACCTAGACCCGAAGTCTGGAGTGTCAGGAAACGAGCTCCTGCAGTCTATACCCAGAAAGGATTAACTTCCGAGCTACAGTTAATCTCTTAAGGGGACTGACAGCTGCAGTGTTATAATTGAGACCTTAAATGCTCTGCAAAAGTTGATGCGTGGAAGTTTCACTCTCAATTGGTGATGTTTATTGTGAGGAGATGGAAGCCATAAGAGATTGGGGAGGGGTCTTAAGGAGAAAGCTAGTCAGGGCGATGCCCTCAAAGCGTATATAGGGGCCTCAATCCCACATCCTTCTAGCCACCAAGATCTAAGCAGCGTTTTCTGACGCTCGGTCTGTCACATCTATTGACTAACTGGAGTCCTGACGGCAAGTGAGTCAAGCATCATTGACGGAAACCTCTGGAGCAAAGGGCAAAATAAATCCTTCTTCCTTCAAATCACATTTGCTTCCATATTTTATGACTGATTCAAAAATATCTAAATCAGGTATCAATGTTTGCTCAACGTTGCTAAGGGTGCTTACAGACTGGTGTTCTCTCATCGGTGATTGCCTTCTTCCCTAGGCACACAGAAGTGAGCTGCCTGTACTCCAAGAGGAAATCATACCCACAGATAGGTGAGAAAAAAACCTGAACTTGGATTGGAAAAGCATCAAGTCTGTTTTCTGATATCACTTGCTGAAATCCTATAGTTTAGAATGTGGGCAACAAACATTGTTTTATATAAGAGATTTAAGATTCTTTCATATCATGCTACCCTAGTTCCAGATTACCTTGAAGTATCTATCACCCACTGCTTTCGAGATATGAAATTACTAGCCACAGAGATATATTTTATTATTTAATGAGGACGTAAAAAAGTTATATTATAGAAATGTTCTTTTTATATTGATAATACTTGGCTTTAATCCCATGAATTTCATATCACAGGTTTAAAATAAAATCACCAAGAGAAAGAGCCCAGTCATTCCCACAGTTGTCTAATTACCTTTAGTCACCCAAAATTTCTGGACTATGACCTTTGAAATGTGGGTATGTGGCCATCTTTGCACATAAGGGATGGGAAGATCCATGGAAACGAGACGGTGCCTCGCCATCTCCATGTTCCTAGTCCCAGCAAAAGCAGCAAGGTGTGAACTCCCTGCCATCATCCCCGTGCTGCCCTAAAGCTATTAAGTACGCCAGCAAATTTTGAACACTTTACTCGCTACGAAACAGACCTCAGACACGTTTTCCTTTTTTTCTTTCATACTATTTCACCATTCTGCAGTGCGCAGCTCAGGGGCACTTAGGCTACTCATTAGCCACACTTGCATTCTGCTCTTTCTCACTCTGAAGCTTGTCTGGAAGATAATTTTTAGCTATGTGTGAAGCAAAAATCAGTTTGTACAATTGAAATATAGTTGTAAAATAATTAAACAAAATACATGTTAGCAACTATTAACTCTTCTACAAATATATCATACTTTAATTTGTAAGTTGTTCCAAAGGCCAAAGATCACTCTGCTAATTTAAATAAGCAGCTGCTCTACTTTATTAAAATAACTATTGAAATGGTAAGCAGTTTAGAATTGGTAGTCATGTGACTGCCATTAATGATGGCTAGCATGATTCCCAAAGAAAATCAAGTCGATGATTTATTTTAATACAGTTCAGATGGCTGAATCATGAATGACGTCACCTCAACCCACTGCTGAGAGGAGATACTGAACAGATGAAGTGCTGTTCAAAGTCAATGTCGCCCTGACTTAGGGGACAGAAGGATTAATGAGAAAATGAGGATCTGCCACATGGTGCTGCTGGGCTCCTCACTGTGGTTTCAGTGCATGCAAAGCCCCAGGGCCCCACCTGGTACCCTAAATGTGCACTTACGTTTCATTACACCTTGGCCTTTTCTATGCACGCGACTCTAAGTACCGATTCCTCTCATTGTCACACACCTCTGCAGTCCCACAGCACTCGACTGTGAAAACTCCCAACTCCAGCCTCTTCCAACACAAGGCCCATGCTGCTAAAACCACACAGAGTAAATTATTTGTCACTCGACGGGGTGCCAATTCGGTTTCATAAGGATGACATCACGCCCATTTTACCAATAACAATGGCACTAACAAGAACTTGTAATCAACAAACCTCAGTCCTCTCCTAGCCCTGGCAGGTGCAACTCTTTTTATGCTAAAAATAAGCCAACATTAGCTTCAGCTGAAAACTATTTCTTTTATCACAATGCTAAGCAGAAGTTGGCTTCCATAAGGCAGTGCAGCTGCTGCTGCCAAGGCCGCTTCTGCAGATGCCTGCATTAATTGTATCAAGGACATACTGAAATAAGTGCTTATTCAGCACAATGGCTATTGGGGAGCAGCTGGAGGCACAAGACAAACTGTCTTGAAGGGAATGCCCCAGCCCAGTGTGTAAATTACAATGATGAAGTACAAAGAGTCTAAGTTTAAGGGTCTAATACAACTGCAGAGCAGGGCAAAAATTTAGTGTTATCAGTAGAGTCCAGATCCAATAAATAAGGAAGAGAAACTTGTGCAGATTTCACCACCATTGCTTTTACCGTTGTGGGTGCTATTGAGACCCATTTCCACACAGCACGAAGGGGAAACTCACCACTAAAAATATCAGTGCTGTTGACACTGCACCTCTTGCATGCATGTATTAGAATATATTCCCCTAATGTATATGTAGAGGGTGGTGTGTGTGTGTGTGTGTGTTTGTGTGTGCACGCGCGCATGTGCATTTGTTAAGCAGCAATGCCAGAATAGCTCTGTTTATTTACACAAGCAACACTTGGCTGAAAATTGACTCTCTGACTAGCCTTCTTCCTTGGTCACTCAAGCAGGCTCCCTATAAGCAGCAGTTGTCTGTTCTTTGGGCATTTCTCGTTCTCTTACATTAGTGACTCTCACTGAATTCATGGTGATTAAACACTATTCCAGGTGACAGGTAATTACAGAGTTTCTGATCACAGCAGTTGAGATAGGGATGGAGAAAATATGCCAGCCAGCATCCCTGGAGACGGACAGAGCCTAACGGGAAACAACAGGCCAGGGTCAGATTATGGTGTCACGTGTTTCTCTCTCAGCCTTTGCCAGGGTCTCTGAAATCACATTTATCTTCTCTAGAAAAGTTTCAGTGAGGATGGCCACACCCACACATTAGCTGGGAAATTGGCCTGCGACCACACAGTGGCTCCAATAACAAGATCTCTGTGATTTCATCTTCAGTGTGAGCCTTGCACAAAGCTACTCAGGGGCAAATCAAGACTCAGGAAATTAAAATTGCTTCTGTTGAGGAATTAAAAAATATAGAATGGGTAAGACATGAATATCAGCCATCCACATAGTACAAGTACAAATACACTTTCTTTTTACTTCAACTAAATGATGGGTTGCTAGGAAGACTGAAAACCATCCTCAGACAGGATTAACTGCACCTGTACTCTGCCTGGAACCCAAGCCTTCACTGCCCCAGTCACCATTTCCATGGCTACATAGATCTTCCCAGAAGATGTATGTCATCACAGTAAAATGCTGTTACTGTCATCTGCAAGCCATGATATAACATGCATTTCCATACAAAACCAACTAACTTCAGATACAGGCTAAGATGATATATGAAGCTGGATGCTAGCCTTCCAGCCAAGTTTATCCTAACAAGCACCACTTGAATGACCTCATGACCTCATGACCTCACCCCAGTAACCCAGCATCACAGTCTAGAAAATAGTTTCTGTATGAATAGTTGAAGAATTAAAACATAAATTTTAAAATGAAAACAAATTACTGTATTAACCAGAAAGCAAGACAACTCTTGTATCCAAGTGGGTCTTGATGCTTCTGTCCCTTGAAACAGTTCTTTGAGGGTACTTGGTATCTGACAGCTCTATTAGCCTGGAGCCTTATCCAGCATGTTTATTTTTAATGGGTTTCCTTTACAAGCAGCTGCCTAAGATGCTGGCTTTTTCATTCTTTCTTGGGCCTTTCGTAAATATTTGCAGCAACTACTCATTAACCATTGCACATCTATTCAGTCCTGCTGCATGGCCTGTGAACTGGAACCGGCTTTTCTCTTATTTTCTATCTGCTGGCCATACTAGAAAACCCCTGCTGTTTGGGTTCAGTCTGTCAAGGTCCAAATTATTCTCCAACTGAGAGCTAATCAAGGGCGTCTGACCTGGTTTGCAAATAAACTAGGAACAAAAGTGGGTTTATTTTTTCTTTCTTGGGAGCCCTAGTTCTCACAAACTAAGGCAAAATACACGCACACCACGGATGCAATTGCTTAAAATTGGAAACAGGCACAACTGCCCACTGACGATGGCTGGGTTTTCCAGGCACTTCAGAGGTGCCCATTTTCAAGCTATAAATCCATTTTTTATAGAAATTGGTTTGCAAATACATTCCAAATTAAAAGTCACAGTTCATTTAATGTAAGTCTGAAGCATGCACAGAATGTATATTTGAAGCACTCGGCTAACCCAATGAGGACTCTGAAAAATTCAAGTATCCCCAGTGATGCCAAGCTTCAAGTTGCTGGGTACACATGGCAGAATTAAGCTTCCTGGACCATTAACATCATTACTTTATCCATCTTATATAGACCTCTACACTATGAAATATGAAATAGTTTCTGTTTTAAATTTTCCGCTGCCCCTGCTGTTGCTGTTACTGACAGACTCATTCTGGCCAGACTCTCACTTTATAGCTCAGACTGGCTCTGAACTAACAATATCCCTGCCTCTGCCTCCTCACTCTGAGGTTGCTCCACTGACATTATGAATAGTTTCATCAACTAGTGAATGTGCATAAATGAAATATTACTAATGTATCACAATAAATTAAGGTCCCAGAGACAAAAGTTACATCTAGGGTCTGAGGCTCAGGTATCTAATCTTAGAAAACAGCCTAGGGAAAAAAGGCTGAGGGTAAGGGAAAGTCTCAGGACATCATCCCAGAACATTATGACTGCAATTCTGTGAAGGATTTTCCTTAAATTGCTATCAACTGACAAAGTGACCAAGTTACTGCAATGCAGTTAGCTGCACTGCCGCAGCAATGCATTTGCAGCAGGCAGTACCCGAATATGTCACTTTCCCCAAGAGACCACACAGCACAAGGCAAAGTGCACAGGCTCATCAGTGAGGAACTCTGCATTTGAAACTCGTCCCCAGATGGGAAGCAGGACAGCAAGCGTCAGCAGCCACAAGGCAAATGGAAGGATGGAATGCAAGGCCAGAGAAATGTAAAAGTTCAAAGATTATCTGGTACGCAGGCCACAGACAACATGAGCAGCCATAAAGCATGGTGGCATGCCACTTACATCAAAAGCACAACACAGTTATCAAAATATTACCACAAGGCAAATAAAAAAAAATCAAGGAACAAAATCAGAGATGTACAATGATTCCACCAGGTTTATGAAATAAGGCTTTGTTTATTTAGGATTAGCAGATTTGTGGGTTTTTTAAAGAGTCATTTTATTATTGGTATTTATATAAGCATGTGGATCTATGTCTGGTGTGTGTGTGAATATTGGTGGTTCTTGTGGCACTGAAGTTACAGGTGAAGTTATGGGTGGTGGGACTCGAACTCCGGTCTTCTGGAAAAGCAGTACTCAGTCTTAACAGCTAAGTCATCTCCAGTCCCAGGTTTGTAGTTCTGATTTCTGGAATCTATGCTTAAGAAAACTCAGCAGTCCCATGGGTAAACATATGATATCATGAATTAGCTGACCCGCATTTGAGTAAGATCTGGTTTCACCCAAAATGTATCCTGCCAAAATTCTCTGTTTTTGTCTTTTTCTACAGTGTCCTGGGTAACACAGCTACCATTCTGGAGGAACATATGATTCAGTACTCTGATATTTTATTGAAAAAAATGAAATATTCTGTACTATACTAAAGCAAGTTCTAGTTAGAAACTTGTCATTGTTGGTTTTAATATTCGAGCGTTCAGAGACAATTCAGAATATAAACGGCATTGTCTTCATATCCCAAATCCTCTCCTTAAGAGGAATTCAGCAAACGTTTGTTAAAAAAACTAATAGTAGAAACAATTAAGCAAAGCATACGCACTGACCTCAACTAATGTGCCACTTAAAAATTATAATTCTCTTATAGTTATTCAAAGTATGCTATTTTAAAGGTCATCAATTTAAGTCAAGAAACATGCAATAAAATGCAAAATGCTAGGCAACCTGAGCAAAAACACAGGTTTTCAAAATTTATACAAAGAGCTATTTTTCACATGACTAAAATATTTATGAATTTACAAAAAGCATACATTACTTGAAAATCCAGTTCCAAAAATATTGCTGGATACATTTAAATGTTGGGTTAACCATGTTAGAGAAGTTATTTAAAAATCTTTATTCAATTTATTCTCCACTTAACACCAAGCCAAGCTCCTCCTACCTCCCCCTCTTTTTTACATAAACTAATTACATAGTGAATTACATCTGAAAGTCAGTGCAATCATAACTAAAGGTCAGACCATCGAATATAAGTTATTTCAAGTCTGAAAAATAAAGCCCAGATGTTACTACAGTGAATAAATATAGATATAAAAATGGAAATGAATTCAGTTGGTAGAGTTTATAGCAACCCTTTTTTTCAAAGCGAAATGATCTTTTCTTTTAAAATGAGTTTCTCCAACAATTCCTATGTAAAAAATTACTGCCTTTGTTTCAAATATTCTGTCTTGCTATTATTTGTTTATGTCATATACATAGGTATATATTAATATTCACATGTATCCAATCTATGTCTTCTCCCCTAAATGACCTCACATCTATGAACAATCCTTTTTTTCCTTAGCAATCAAGGTGGCTATTTCTACCAACCTGAGGATCCAGACATGTACAAGATTTATTGTGAGGTTTCCTACCTTTGGTTGCTAACTAAGGCTTGCTATCTCGTCATGAGAAACATCACAGCATGTAGCATACACTCATTCCAAACAAATTTACTGAACACGCGACCAGTGAGCCCCTGGCAGCCTTCACTGCCACAGTGGTCAAGTGGAAGGCATAAGTAGACCACTCTACATCTAGCAATCCCAGTCACCACAGATTAAAAAAAAAAAAAAAAAAGAACTCTGTAAGACTGGAACAGACTGTGCTGCTAAATGACATGAGACAGTGGCTGAAGAACAGCCACGAGACCAAGCGATGGAGGGCCAGGAAAATGTTGTTATTCCCTAGGACCTTCTAAGGTCACAGTGGGTAGAATGGCACCTAAGACAACTTCTATCAGAATCAACTAGAAGCTTAAAAATGCAGGTCCTCCCTACACCAACCAGTACAGCATTCCCAAGTCCGCTAAATACCCAGGAAATCTCCATATACTTTACATTAGGGAAAATGTGCTTAAAGTCTGGTGTTTCTTCTTAAAAGGTAACCCAGAAATGGATATGTCAAACCATGCATATACATTAAAAACAAGTTTTAAGAGCACAAAGTGATTCTCAGGCAGTGGCTTGTTTTTTCAGGTCCTTCCTCCTTGTTCATTTCTTTGAGTTTAGTCAGATAAATCAAAGTATGTTTTCCACTATGTAAGAATGTAGTAAGGTTAGGATTATGGTTTTAAGAATTGCTGTCCTATCACCAGGAAGCGTGAAGGATGGAAAAAGCCCAAGCTCACAAAAGCAGCGACTCAACTCCAGCGTAAGGCATTGCGCCTACTGATAACAGTGGGACGGAATTTTGTACAGGATTTTGTCATTCTGATCAAGAACAGGATAGTTGCTGTTCGGCTTCCACGGCTGTTGGTTCGGTGATCTTAGGGAAGCCGCTTATTCTCCCCTGCCTCAGTTTTCCCATCCGGAAGCTAGAAGTAAAGCATACTTAATAGGCAAGCACTGTGGGAGCTGTGTCTGTGAGACTTGGAAGATCGTGACTACATGGTACCTTCCTGTTATTCGTGATCAAAAAAAAAAGGTGACAAAGAAGAAGGTCCTGGGAAGACACTGGCAAGCTGCATTCTTTACAACTTTTATCCTCCATTACTTCACTGTTTCCTCTAAAGTACACAGAGTTTACACTTTTTATCTTTTTCTTTGCTCATTTTTCTCTTCTGTTCAGTAGTGAGAATACCTGTTTAATTCATCATTGGATTATAAGAATTTGGCATGACAGAGGCTGTATATTAGGCCCATAAAAAGATGTGCTGGAGAAATAGATGATTACAATGATAATTTATAAATTCATAGGCTCCAGTGACGCTTTACTCAAGGTAATGTGTTGCTTTCTTTCCAGAGTGGTCAGCTTCAGAAAGAAGAACAGGATTCTCCATTCTCCAAAAGGATGAACAAATAACCATGTTGCAAGGAAGTCACATTTAAGTCTTAACCTTTTTAATGAGATTATAATAAAATTACATTTCTCCCTTCTCTTTCCTCCCTCCAAAATCTCCTATATACCATTCCCTGCTCACCTTCAAAATCATAGCCTTATTTTCATTAATTATTACTGCATGCATATATGTATGATGAGGTTTCCATAAGTATCCCAGGCTGATCTGAAACGTGCCATACTCTGATCCATCCTCCTGAGTGCTAGGACTATAGGCAAGCGCCACCTAAAGTAGTATCTTACCAAACAGTCAATCATGTAAAAGCCACTGAGAAACCTCTCACAGAAAGAAGAGAAGGCTGTGAAGACAGAGCAGACAGTAAAGTGCCTAAAGCAAAAGCATAATGCGCTGAGCTCAGGTCCCCAGTGCACCAGCAATACAGGAACTGTGTACGCTGGTGTGAGTCTACAACCCAAGACCAAGGAGGTGTGGATGAGAAGAGCCCTCGGAGCATTGTCCAGCAGCCTAGACACATCAGTGAGCTACAGGTTCAAAGAAAGATTTCATCTCAAAAGATAGTAGAAGTATATATGTATGTATATATTCTATACATATGTACTTAAGTGTGTACACAAACACAAAGCGACCAGGAGAGAACTGTTGTGTTGACTAAGGTGAGAAGATGGTGGAGCCAGGGCTTGGGTCTCTGCTTTGTGTCTGTGGTTGAAGATGCTATCTCTCAGCTTCCTGCTGCATGATGGGCTCTTATCCTTTTGGAACCATAAGGCAGAAGAAACTCTTATTTCTATAAGTTGCCTTAGTCATGGTGTCTTTTTACAGAAACAGAAAAGCAATTAATACAAGTCTAATTAGTTCATTAACACTGCTAAAGGGATTATTTCCATAATATAAGGCATGTTTGTTTTATAAACCATGTTTAAAGGAGTTAAAGGTCTCTTGATTCTGCTAATTATAAGAAATTCTGCTTTCAAAGAATCAACTCATCCTCATCAAAATACATGATATTTAAGGAAGAAAAATTTGGTAAAATTAAAAGCTAGGCATGGAAATGATCTAGGCATTGATTCGCAAACTTGTGGAGTTTTAAAACAGACATTTCCTAGCATATAGCACCCTTAGTCTATTCAGACAGCTGTTACAATGTATCTTAGAATAAGTAATTTAAAAACAGCATATATTTATTACTCACAGGTCCAGAATGCTGGGAGGCCACAAAAAGGGGCCAGCAACTTCAGCGTCTGATGAAGGAAGATTAATGCTCTACTTCAGAGATGAGGCCTCTGGCTGCTTTCTCAAACATAGCAGGGTTTATGCGGCAGGTATCTGTCTTGGCCAGGCCTCACTTACAGGCATCACAACCATCTGTGCTCATGGACTAGTTACTCCCCAAATACAACCTTCTAATAAACATCATTAGGGATTTAACAGGAATAGGGATTCTCAAAGTTTACAAGCATTCAGACCAGAGCAAGTACCTGGCGGACCACCAGAATCTTTTGGGGTAGATTTGTGAAATCTGTAGTCTAAAAGTTCCCATAAAGAATGGACAACTGGTACTATGATGTAAAATTCAAATTAAAGCTTGCACGTCATTAAAAGATGGGGTTTTAGGAGCAGGGAAGGCTTTAGGGGCTCCTTTTCCTTCCCTTCAATCACTACCTCCAGAGCAACAAGGGGCTGGGCCCTATCAGACTGCCAGCAAATTCTGGACTGCCAGTTTTCAGAAATATAAATAAGTAATTCTGTTCTTTGTAAACTACCAGGTTTGTGTTGTTTGTTTTGCTTACAAGACAGGATCTTGCTGTATAGCTCTGGTTGGTTGGCTTGGAACTCACTGTGAAAACTAGGCTGACCTTGAACTCACAGAGATCTTCTTGCCTCTCTCTGTGCAGTGCAGGGATTAATGGTGTGTAGGACTGGAACTCCCTGCTACTTTGTATGTTTTTGTGATAGTGTCTTACTAAGTTGACCAGTCTGGCTTTGAACTCTGAAATGCAAGTAATCCTCCCACCTCTGCCCTTACATAGACGGGACTCCAGATATCTACCACCACGTCTAGTAGTCTGTGGCATTTTATCGTAGCAGCACAACTGAATGAATACAGCAGGCCTAACATGGGAATAATAGAGCAGATTTGCACCTATTATATGGGAAAATTCAGACCAGATTTTTGTCACTGCACATAAACAGTAAATTCCTTCATTATTTCACTGTTTTGATCAAATGGTGGCATTAGCTAATCAGGATACTTCCCCAAACAAAGCTGCGAGGTGTGGTTGCCATCACCACTTTCCTCTCAGGTAAAGTGTGGTGATTCATTTGAGGAAAACGCACAATACCAGGCTGACCACAAAGCTACTGGGTTACGAATGTGGCCAGACGTTCACACTTCAACCAAATCTAGAGTCCAAATTTTATCCCGAGTTTAAAACTCACATGCACAGCTACTAACTCAACATTATTTACTTTCCTTAACTAGAAACTCAACATATTAATAAAGTCATGCTAGCTTTCATGACTTGAAAGGAGTTGTATGCACTGCCAGAGGAGAGAAAAGTTGTCTTCAATCTCTGCCTAGCAAATTAAATAACCTTGCCTGGCAAGACATGGTGCTGGTGCAGTAATGGTACAAATGTCATGGGAATCTTCCTGCTTGGTAGGAGACCTACTCCACAAGATGGAACTCATAATTGGCACTATGGTGGGAGCCAAGAACCTGTGGCTAGACAGATCACGGAGCCTAGGAGAGCTCCTGCGTCTACTGCTCTGCTAAGACAACACAGTATATAATGACTCCTAAGGCTTTATTACCACGCCTACACATTAGTGCAACTCTCCACGCTCATCGGAGAGTTACTTATTGCAGTAAATGGTGATTACTTCAAAGACCAATAACTGGCCAAGGTGTTGAGAGTAAGAGATGGCAGAGTGTTCTGCCCTAAATGGGGCATCTATATGCCTCCTCCTCCTCCTCCTAAGGCGCAGGCGTCACTTCAGAAAAGGGATAGAAAAGACTGCAAGAGATGGAGGCAGTAGAAAAATCACAAGAAACTGGGTTCCAGATACAAAAGGGCAATCCCAGATGTGAATTCACAATGCTTGTGGCAGCACGCACAAGACTGTGCAACCACAAGACAAATGAAAATCCCAGCATGGAGGGGGAGGGAGGAGGGAGAAAAGCCCACTCCCATCTATGGAGCTCCTGGCAATTCACAGCTGCCGTGAGAGGGAGACTCAGTTTCCTTTAAGGGTATAGCTCTGGTAGGTTGAATACATTCTAGCTACACACCCGCACTCAAAAACATATGGACCACACAAGTTGAACCTACTGGCTTCTTAGTTAATTGTTGTTTGAGGGCATAAAGTTGGCTGGATAGAAAAGGGGGATTGGGTCTGTGAGAAGTTGAGGCAGGTGCAAATATAATCAAAGTACACTGTATGACATTCTCAAAGAATTATTTTTTTAAAAAATAACTAACTGTAAGAATGTAGGGCAGTGGTAGAGCCTAGAGTTCTCAGGGCTCTGAGCTGGATCCCTACTACCGCCTACACACACACACACACACACACACACACACACACACACACACACACAAGCACATGCATGCAATGTGTAATTGTGTAATCACTCATTTCCTTAATCAATACATTCATTTATTTATCAGCTTTCTCTTACTCAACTACATTGTCAACTGTTGGATTTTCTAACCCTCTGGCTTCCACCCTCCTCTTGTTAATGCTATCAGAAATGACACATTAAAGGGCATGTGCTTCCAAGTCTGTAACCTAAATCAAGCTTTTTCCTATATCACAAGCAGTAAGAAATGTGCTAGGACTGACCAAGAGATATAAAGAGCATATGGAGGGCAACAAATAAAAAGAGATACAGGAATTTATAACCTTTGCAGACAGCCAAGGTCCCACTAACAAACATTGTTTTTCATGTAGAAAATTGTGCTCACCGTACGTGACATTGTGTAAGGGTGTTTACGACAATTTAATATCCACGGGAGCAGGAGAAGAAATTTAATAAGTTTTCAAATGAAATGAACTGACAGCCAGTGTGAGAAACTGCAGACTCTGCAGAACGAGCATGAGTTGTTGGCAGCCCAGAATAGTGCTTCTTCCCAGAAAACATCCCACGAAGGTCAGGTTCAAAAACCATCAGGTAACGGGATCGCTCTCACATCTTTCCAGGGCGGTTAGCATTCCCCTAAACAACCTTCCAGTCCAACTTACAGCTTTCAACGTTTACCAAAAGTATCCCAGAAACAGAGCAGTCTCAATCCATGCCCCTGGGGGAATGTGTGTCCCACTGTCACCCAGGATAACTTGCAGAATGCTATTAAGAATGTGCAAAACCAAAGCAATGTGTATTTATGTGCATTAGTGTGGAGTTAAGTGTGCATACCTGCTTCATAAAACAGTAGATACGTGGGAACTGTTAGCAAATGAGCCTCCGCACTAACTTCTCAGCTGTAGATCACCAACATCTGTGTCATAAAATCAACTCTGTATTCAATTAATTCACTAGATAAACACCTGAAGCCAAGAGGCATTTCTTGTTTGTTCTGAAATGGGTTTTCCATGCCACATTTTCCTTACAGGCCCCAAGCTATACATGGAATTACAGGAGGCATGATCATTTCTATGTGAGACACTCACCCAACATTTACAAGGCACAGATCAAACCCATACTCGCCACCAGATATGCTTGAACCTAACGTCTTCTATAAAAGGCACCGGGCACTAAATATACTCTCTTGAAAACATAGCTTTTCTGAGGCTTGAGCCTATGAGCAGAAATACAAACTGCTTGCAACAAATGCTCAAGAAATATGTGTTGAGTGAATAGAGCAGAGGCCATATGGTTCCAACGGTCACTTTAACTCAGGACCACACCGGGGTTTCTTTCTCATAGATGGCTAGCGTAATATAACCTCCAAGATCCCAAACGGTATCTTGGGTGTTAAGAGCCAGACATGACCATGGCTGATCACCCAGGGCTAGCAGGCAGCAAGATTTTACACAGAGACCATTGTTGAGTAGTCTGACTAGAAGGGATTGGCAGCGTTAAGGAAGTTGGAGACAGCCATAAGGGTTGCCAGTTTGCTGACACCACTCTAGATATTCAGGTATGTATCCAAACTCCAAAGGCTCTTCTGTAAATTTTAAAAAAACAAAAGTCAATGAGCTCTTATCCTAAGACTTACTTCATGGTTCTGTATACTTTAATGTTCATCACTACAAAATCAGGCATAGTGCTATATGTCCAAATGCCAGCATTTTGACAGCAGAGGCAAGAGGATCAGAAGTACAAGATCGTCCCCGATTACATAGCAAGTTATAGGCCTGCTAAGGGCTAGGTGAGACCTTGCCTCAGTACTTCCCACTTGGTACCCTCTTGCGTAAACAAAGAGGAGTGCCTTGAAACACAGTCCATGTGGTTTTAATCTTTTTAATCCCTACACTGTGCAGAGTAAGTACTCAATAACTGTCAGCTGTGTCTTCGGACCTATCTGGATGATGATAAATGACCTGGGTGAATCTTGCGACCCTACAAACACGCACCTGTCTCACAGTACACTATAGATTTTGCCTTCGTGTGTTCATGAAACTATGAAACTTCCTCTTTCCCTGTTTTTCGAGACAGACCAGGATTCCCGGGTTAGTAAAATTATCTTGTGTTTTTTACAGAAAGCTGCTTTATGTCGCTTTCATTTTCATACTTCATTACATATAATCATTTAATGTGGGGTACTTAAATTCCTTCTAGAGTTGACAATGTATAGCAAATGAATGTAATCTATAGGAGACATTTACTTGATTATTTTATTTGAATATTGCACAAATGAAAAGATAAGGGAATTAGATATTTAACTGCCACATAAATTAATAGAATGCCATTATTGGTCCCTTTTTGATACTGAGGCAAAAATCATTATACAGTAATCATGACTAGAGGTGATAGTCAAATGGGGGCTTCATGTAAGCTCCACAACTGAGCAATTTGGATAATACAACAGAAAATCCAATATTGCTCCCAGCATTAACTACTCAACATAGCAGGAAGCAATGTCTCCTCTTTGCTTTTCACATTAAACTGAACCATAACAGGCTGTGTTCTTTGCCAGCCTTTGGCTCGGAATTTGATTTTTAAAATTTCAACAGTAATCCTGAAATCACTAGGCATCAAAACTTTGTCTTCCTGTTCTGAATGCTTCATCATAATTTACATTATGTCTCTAACTGGTTAATGCCACTTACGTTGCAGGGGCTTTTCAGATTTATGAGGGCAGAAAGGGGTGGGGGCGGCAACACACAAATGAGATCTAGAAAGCACACGATAACTGTGAAAACAGCCCATCCATCATCCCCACGTTTTGATTCAGAGACAGAAATGGAAGGCGCCGTTTCCACACCACTCACCCTCCCTGCACACACACAAAGGTTTGCTCCATCGAGAACACAACTGAAACTGATTGATTAGCTGCTGGAGAAAATCGATACAAATATCCTGGAAAACAGCAGCCTGTGAATGCAATCTGGCCCCGACAAAGTCCTGGTCACTACTTGACATGTTTTTCTAGATATCTAAAAATGCAGCTACAAGGAACCCAGCAATCCTAGCCCAGGGACCACAACTACAGCTAATCCCTATGATTTTATTAAAGAGAAAAAGAATCCTGACTCAGCAGGGGGGAGGTAGGGAGGACAATTTCCCAACACACAAATACAGACCTGTCTCAAAACTGAAAACCACTGAGAAAGTAAAAAGGGTCACTGAAAAACGCCTAGAAGACTAAAGTGGGTGTAAAAAAGAAAAGCAACTAAGAAACCAACTAAGTATGCACACACTTTATGTACGAGAGAAATGAAGGCCGATGTTTATGAGATAGAGTCTTGACTTCAACGCTGCCTTGTTCAGAAGTTAACAGGCGCCCTTTCGGCAGGTGAATGGAGGAGGGGCAAATCCACATTCAGGAGCCATTTATCCAGAATGGTTCCCGGTCTCCTGCATTTTCTCTTCCGAGTACCACCTGTTTTTCAGTGGCCTGTAGTTATGCACATTCACTACAGAGACAGGAATTGATTTTTTTATACACATGAAACATTTCATGAATACGCTACTAGGGAGAAATTACACACTTACCGTATGTTCTATTGCATGAGGAAACCTGGTTTCTAATCCTAGTCTACACAAGGTTGTTTTTTTTTTTTTTTTTTTTTTTTAAGAAAAATCATTTGTATTACTGGAACACAGAAGCCATTAAACAAAATTGGAAGAGGAAAGAAAGAAAAGGCCACAGAAACAGGCTGTGGTGGCACATCTCTGTAATTCTGGCACTCTGAGGGCAGAAGCAAGAAGACTGCTACAGGGTTGAAGCCAGGCCTGGTCCACATACAAGCTCAATGATCTAAACAGCAAGAACTTGTCTCAAGGGGGGGGGGGGGGGGGGGGGAGGAGCGGGGGGGGGAGGGGGGGGGGGGGGGGGGGGGGGGGGGGGGGGGAGGCTGAAAGAAAAGGGGGGAAAGGCAAGGGAGAGGAGAGGCGGGGAGGAGGGAAAGCAGCATCTGAAGGACAGGAAATGTATCTGTACTGATAGCAGAGTTCACTGATAGCATACTTACATTTCTTCTTTGAGAAACTCGTCACAGACCCACGATTGTTGCCCATAGTGGGGTAAGCCTTCTAAATCATGGTAGAATGGTTGTAGCTCAAAGACACACGAGTTATTAAAGAATAAATAAGACATAGAAATAAAAAGTGACATTTCTTCTATTATGCTGCCTGGGAGATTATCTTTTGTGATTTGAAAATGCAGACTTTAGAATACTATGTGACCCTAAGCTTCATGGTTCTTTGCAGAAAAAAACAACGCTACCTAATCGATCTGTGTACGGTGCCACCTTGCAAAGCTATGTTCTATGATGGGACAAAAATTTGCATTTTTCTAAATTAGAAAATGAAAAGTGACTGTCATATTTCATAACTTATCTATAGAGAATTTTCTCATAAAACACATTTTAAAGCAAAAATAAAGCCTGCGGTTGGATCACAGTCATTTACTTCTGTAACAGACGCTACAATGTTCTACCGAAATTCGGTTTCTCCTCTTGGATTCATTTGAAATGCCTTTACTGTAAGGAACACATCTACTTCATTCTTTTTCACACAGCCAGCAGCTTACACATGTCTAGAATTCTTACAACAGATAACGCTAAGTTGGCAGTGAGGAGAAACTGCAGCTTGGAGAGGTTGGACAGAGTTTCAACTACAAACTGCCTACAGCAGCCCTCCTGCACACAGCAGTTCCCTTAGCAAGTAGAAGGGCCGCAGTGCTACAGGAACAAGGCCATAAGCCAGTCAAATGACTCAGCCACCTAAGACCCAGGGTCCCAGCTTCAATACTTAAGATACAGATACCAAGACAATAAGTTTGAAGCCTACAGTGCCAAAATCCAGTTGAGAATAAAAATAACACACAAATAAATAATGACAAAAATGGCACCATTTTCTGGAACTTTCTTCATAAGCAGCCACTAACTGCTGCTAATCTTGGATAAGCTGTGGCACTAGCCCAGCCCTGCAGAGCTGATACTACCGACTAACCAGAGAAGAAACTGCCTTGTGCTGCTCAGAAGAGAAATCAGATTGCTGAGCTGGAAGCAATTACAAAAGTTCCCTAACCAATTTCTAAAATTCATGTTTCCTTTTCTTAAATTATGTATGAAACATGAGTGGGTTCGTATAAAGTCATGATGCAATGCTATCAACAGTAAGGATCAATTATGAAGGAATGAAGATAATTCTTTACGCTTAAATAGCCATGTTGTTGTTTTATATTTTTCACCTTTTTTCAAGTGAAATGAGATAGGTTTTTAAAAGTCTGTGGAATTTCATAATGTTGAGAAGTACCGCCTCCTATAACTTATAATTAACAGTGGTTCATTACAGAATATTTAACCGTGCAAACATGTGTTGCATTTGTTTAATTATATAAAAAATGTGCTGTGTTTCTTTATGTTGTGGCATACTTGTTGAATTAAAGATGTGTTGCTGTTTTACCTTGCCTGACAAAGGCACCTGATTCATCTAATAAACAGCTGAATGGCCAATAGCAAGACAGGAGGTTTTGGTGGAACTTCCAGGCAGGGAAAGTAAGTAGGAGAAGGCATTCACTTAGGCGTGAGGATTAAAGAAAAGGAAAAGACGCTATAAGCCAGCCAGACATAGGGAAGCAGGAAAGTAGGACGTAGAGAATGAAAGGTAAAAAGCCCCGAGGGAAAACGTAGATGATAGAAACAGGTTAAATTAGGTAAAAGAGCTAGCGGAACAAGTCTAAGCTAAGGTTGTTCATAATTAATAATGAATCTCCAGGTCTTTATTTGGGAGCCGGTGGGCAGCCCAAAGAAAATTCCAACTATAGTGGTTGGTTCATAGATCAGACACACTTGATATCCCCATCATCAAACAAACACATGGAAAGGCAAGCACCAGCCAAAAGTGCCAGCCAAGATGACCAAGTGCATAGAGAAGGTTTCTATCCAAACGTGTGCCCCTTCTGAAATTGCTTCCAGGAATCCTGCTGCAAAAAATACAATCTCCATGGTTTCCCCAGAACAAACAAACAAAACTGACATAGAAAACACAGTGTAATCAAAGCCCAACCACCTCTCTTTGCTTCTTATCAGCACCTGTTTAATGTGAACACAGCAAAGGAGTAAGATAAAACAAATGGTTAAAAAGTTGGCTTTTATGTCAATAAATGAACCAAGGGTATGTTTTTCTCTATTATACAAAACATTCCAAATTCCTGTTGATGAGAGCTTTAAATAGACTGAATGAAGAAATGTGTTTGGAATGCAAACATTGTGACATTCAGGTTTAAGTGCTGAATGCAGTTTTCCAAGTTACTTGCTAAAAGGAAAAGTACATTGCCAGTAACTATTAAGCCACAAGATGAGGAGACAACAGACATTCTGCATGTTGGGTGTAAAAACACACCATGTTATATAGACAGATTAAAAACAAAGAAAAAGAGGAAGTTCATGGTTTAAGCAGTTATGTGTCAAAACAACCATGACTCATGTCAAAGATAAGCCTTGCTATTTGCTGAGGGCAGGGGGCACTGATTCCTAGGGCAGGACAGCCCAGGCAGGCTGTTCTTCTTAGGGCTCTGCCCAGTGCCACTACTCCCAGGACCCACAGCTGTGGATCTCATTCACCCCACAAAAGTCCGAACAAAATCCAGAGCTGTGTAGATGATGGCTGACTGACGGACTGACTGATTGACTGATTTCTTTCACTCATTCATCCCCTATTTTCCCTTTTCTATACCTAGATATGGGTGGTGCTGCAATGTGTTGTTTACCTGAGAGTGATTAACTGGAAAAGTCATACAGGACCATAATTAAAATAAACACGGCCTGGATGATTAATCTGATACTATCCTCTGTTAGCTGAGGAGACACAATTAAGCCTCAGACAGCTAAAGAAACTTGAACCATTTTAAAAGCAGAATTGCTTAGAAGATGAATATGACTTCTTAAGGCGACTGACTTCGCACATAATTCTAGAAACTCTTACCTTGAAAGGACTGCTTGGCTCTCTCTACAAGTTCATCAATGGGATAGCTGGCCAGGTTTCCTCTGGCGTGTTTAGTTTTGCAGTAGGTACAAGCATTGAGACACCTGTTCAAATGGTAGCAATAAATGAGGCTCAAAAACTTAAAGTCGCGGCATACATAAACTGACAGGCAAAACAAACAGTGCAGTGACATTTTAGTAACATTTGCTTAATTTATATGAGATACAAAATAAATTATCTACATGATTCATATTTAACCTCCATGAGGAGCACAGCTGATAATCCTTGTGACTTTTATCTGAGAGAGAATGATCACAGAAAGCCACAGATTATCCTCAACACACAAATGTACAAGAAGCAAAGTTTATAAATATTTTAGATGATTAAACACATGTATCTATGCGAACCCAAGTTTATAAACTCCATGATTAATCAAAGGAAAGCCAACACAAAGCGCCCAGTTTTTGTAAACTACCAGTATTTATTTGGCCATCAAATAACTAGAAATGTTTTTGTATTCCTTATGTGCAGCTTTTAAGGAATATTAGCTTAGCCACTGAACTTTTAATTAATGACTTAACATTAAGTGAACAGGGAACAGCATTTTTATAAAAGTGGAGACTTTCAGAAAATTTCAGATTATTTTTCTCTCAAAGAGGAAAATATTAAGATGCTGCTGTGAGCATTCTGGGAGCTACACTGGAAGAGAAAACAAACAAGATGACAAGGGTAGCTGTGCAGATGTAAAATTGATTCATGGCCCAGCAGTGCTCAGGCACGGGTAAGAAGTTACCTGTCCACACTAGAATACTGGTTCTTTCAGTTTTGAAATACAATTTAAATAAAATTACGAAATAAAAGACAATTTTTTAATACATAAAAAGATAAAAATCTAAAAACACTGAATAAAATAGAAGTTGTCTGTCCTCAGTGATTCAGTATCCACTCTAAGGAACAAGGCCCTCAAAAGATCATTATTACACAAATGCTTTAAATTTTCATATTATAAAAAACAAAATTTGATAAATGTTACCAAGATGATTTTACTGGTATATAACTGTGAAAAATATATGAGTCACTCTCCTTAGTAGTCAAACCAACAATAGGCTTGATGTCTGATAGTTGTGCATGTAATTCTAGGGAACAGAAACATGTACGCTTTGAAAAGTGTTTTACTATTTAACCAACCACTGATCGTGACGTTTCAACACTGTTCCTCCCAAGTACTTTACATTTCGTTTAACGATTGAGAGCCTTCTGTAATGTTAGAAGAATGATGCTTAGCTGTTCTATACAGAGAGGGTAACCCTTCTGTTCCCCCCTGACTGAGGAGAAATGTTAGATTAGGCACACAGGTGTTCTTTAGCCAAGTCTGTACAGTGGGGGTAGGGGATGGGGAGGTGCAAAGCATATTATCAACAATGTCCACCACACAGAATGGGAATCGACCTCAAAAAGTCAGACAAGTGAATAGCCCAAAGTTAGAGAACAGCTCAGGTTCAAATTCCGCCGTGCTAGATGTCAACTCTATGTATGAATATGTCCTGGAACAAATGGGCATCATACATCACTGGAGTGGGGTGGTAGAGCTTTGTTTAGCAGAAATGAGGCTCCGGTTTCCACTTCCAGAATTCCAGTATCAAAAAAAAAAAAGCACCTAAAACAACAACAGAAAGCATCCTCGCTACATACACAGGAAGAAAGACGGTCCTCGTGCAGTGCAGCAGGAGCTAAGGGAATGCAGCAGCATTTGACAACGATTATTCTGCTACATAAAACCATTTGTTTAAAATATGTACTTCTCTGCTTTAGATTTGAGGGCCCTGCCATCAGGCTTCCTGTCTGGGCTGGCCCATGCTTGTTCTTTGCATTCCCGCTGTTGTCTGTTTTCTGTTTCTCATCTACTTGCTGAGTCTATGGCAGAATGTGTCACCTCACATGACTTATTCTGCTCCAAGTTCTGGAACTCAATTCCCAGTGCTGTGCTGGGTACACTGGGAGGCCACTGTGCGCTCTTACTTTGCCTCAAACACTCCCATGGCTCTGGTATTCCCCTCTGACTGCCATTTGCTGAAACCACCTGCTCTCCTTTCTTTGTTCCGTCCAGATAAAGGGCACTGAGAAGCCCAAGGGCCATCTTGAGAGAAGCCACTAAGACCTCTGATTAGGGTTGCTCCTTATGGGATACCACGTCAGAGGAAAGGGTAGGGAAAGGAAAATGGGAAGAAGAAAAGAGAAAGTAGTGTTTAAAAAAAACGCAGGTGAATTGATACAGGTAAACTATGTAGAAAAGTTTTTACTGTTGGCCACTAGGGTGTTTTGTGCAACTAGTGTTAACACCAGGAACTGTATTAAGTTTAGATTACCAGGTGACAGGTATGCCAAACTCTGCAGAAAAGATGCCCTAAGAATGGCCTGGCTTAAAATTAACAAGAGCTAGTTCCAGGACAGGCTCCAAAGCTACAGAGAAACCCTGTCTCGAAAAAACCCCAAAAATAAAATAAAATAAAAGCAAATAATTACTCAATAATGATAGAAGCACAGCCTCTCCACAAAAACCAGCCTATGAAAATGTGCTAAAAGTGGAAATAAGTAATATAACAAAACATTCCTAGTAGTCAAAGGGGCCAGGAAATAGAAATCCTCCATTAGGAACGCAGAGTGCCCTTTTCCCGGCTGCTTCCCCAAGTTGTGGAGGAGGCATTTTCAGACCCTAAATTTTCAAAGCATAAGACAGATTCATTCTCATCTGTCAACACAAAAACAAAAGCTTACTAATGATAAGAACCTTAAACTTAACAATTCTAAAGTGCATACTTCTGGAAGCAACCCACAACAGGACCAACTCGGGCAGCAGTCTTATGTCTAACTAATAGGAGGTGTCTGTTAGAGAGACAAAACACAGTGCCAAAGCAGAAAAGAATGAGGTTTTTTTTTTTTTTTTTTTGATGTTTCAAAACAGTTTTTTTTTTTTTTGCAGTCACCAGGACCTGTGCTGAGCAATAATTTCAACACTTCAAACCTCCTTCAAAATAAGGGAATTCATGATAGACCGTTTCAATTGTCCTTAAGCAATTAAACTGTCCAAGAGTAGGAACCCTGAGCCAGTTTCTTCAACTGTCAGAAAACAAAAGATCTTTGAAGGCTAACTGCTAAAAGCCAAAACCAAACTGAGGTGGCCACTGAGCTGCAAGGATGCAGGAAACCCTGCAAAGACCCTGGCTGTGGTGACAGAAGAGAAAGCCCAACACACCTACACATCTGTGAGCTGGCCTTTGGCCAAGAAACACTGACAGCTCAAGAGCAGAGAGATTAGATTGAACTCAGCACTGCAACCCCAGAGCCTGGGAGAACATATGCAGTAGAATATTTTTAGACTACATAAACTAAACAAATGAAATAACAATGAAGGTTCAAAAATCATGATATTCCAAAAGATTGGAACACATGATAACATACTGACTCAATACTTGACAATGAGAAGCAAATGAAAACAAAGCCCAACAGCATAGTCTTTTCAAAAACATTTGATACTATAAGTTCTGTAATAATTTAGAAACCATAGTCACACTCCAAAACATATCCCATATTATCTGTTTCAACCTAATATGATTTAAGTTCCTGCTTCTCCTTGTTTCTTGGTCTAGAATATATTTGGATATGCAAAACATATTTGAGAATAAAGCATTAAGACTGAAGTATTAATTACTAAAATAGGGCATTGTAGTTGCTCCATCTACTTTAATCCTACCTTATTTTTAATCAGTTAGTAGAGTATAAAATCTTTTTAGAAGCTTCAAGTGTGAGAAAACAATAAGTATTGGAAAAGCCACTTTACCTGGGCAAGAGCATTCTGTACTGATCTATCATCATGCAACAGAAATAGAAAAATCCAAGAAACAAATTGTTCGCAGGATATAGGTTGAAACAGACCATGTTGGTAAACAGCACCAACTGTGCCTCCTCAATGGGATCTTAAAGGATTTTTCCAAGGGAAAAGGACCAAGTGTTTGAACTGTTAAGCAAACAGATGAGATGCTATCAGCAGAATGATGAAGTCTGCCTATTTGGCAAGGCTGAAACCCAAAGCAAAGGAAGATGGAGTGCAGGAAACACAGCAGAAGTGAGGATGCAGAATCAGGAAGTCTTCAGCTTTCTGAAACCATCTCTCCCACCAGAGCAGATACCTAACACACTCATCACTGGCTCCCCATTCTCTCCAAAAGGCTGAGTTTCTAGGATAACTCAGTATCACCTTCCATTGTGCCCTTTCTGGACTTCCCTCTCTTGTGTGTTAAAAATGACATTATACAGATTGCACCTCTGTTCCCCTTACCCCATCCTTATTATCTCCATTCTTTGCTTCAGATGACTGAATTAATGGATTTTCACTCCCAAAGATTTCATCTCCATTTCCTTTACCTGAAAGGATTATTGTTATGGCCAGTACCCATCAATCCCCATAAAATTCAAGAGCTTTAAAATGATTTCGGTAGGAATGGCATCTAATAACCACAAGAGAGGACTGCTGCAAGCTTGCCAGATACTAAGTTAGGTATTTTACATAATAAAGATGCAAGAGGAATTATCTGGATCTTTCATAAAGGAAACTGAAGCTCAAAGAAATTATAAAGTGTGCCCAAAGCTACACAGAGCCAAGTCAGACTCGATTTCTTCTTCCCTCTTTTCTTTCTTTGATGCTGGACATCACACCCAAGACCTCAAATACTTTAAGCTTGTGCTATTATTATAACCCCAGTCCTAGACCCAATCCATCTCATCAGAAATTCCCAAAGCATGAATTGCATTCTGTACTGTTCTAATGACCTGAAAAATAACTCTCTGTAAGAATACAGACTAATTGTAAGATCCTCTAAAAACCTCACAGTTGGAGTTGGTGAGATGCCTTCCTAAGAGCCCTTGCTGAACAACAATGGGGAATTTATATTCAAATCCTCAACTCTTATGTAAAAAGCTAGGTGTGGCCACCCGTGCAACTATAAACTAGACATTGTGGCAGGGTGGAGACAGGAGGACCACTGAAGATTTGGGCCACCAGCCTTGCTCCAGGTTCATGAAGGAAAGCAGCTCAGAGAAACAAGGAAGAGTCTTATAAAATAAAACACCTCCTCCTGTCTTTACATGTGCCCGTGGATCTACACACCACACATATACACATATAAATAAAGACCTTGGAGTTGTCTTCAAAAGCATGTAGCAGTTTTACCATGGGCCACCACCTTTAACACAGTCCTTGCACACCTCTAAAATACTAGCAATGATGCTTCTGGAGACTGCACATCATCACTCTCATTGAGAGATGTGCTAAACAGGAAAGTCCTCAGTAAGAGCTACATGGGGAGACAGAAGACACCATGTGTAGCAACAAGAACCTCCTCTAAAGTTAAACTAGCCTGCGCTGCCACTACTAGTTTTTAAACTACTTCTTTCATTGTTTGAGACTGCACCATATCCGCCTTCCTCTTCTTCCCTCTGAACTCTCCCATATTTCCTTCATTGTTCTTTTTCAAACCCATGGCCTCTTTTTTCATTAACTGTTGCTATACATGTACACACAAACATATATATGCATACATACATACACATGTGTGCACACATATGCACACACACATAAATATGCAAGGAGAGCTTGCTCAGTATGTATGTATGTTCTCAAGGCTGACCATTCGGTATTAGATAACCAGTTGGTATGTCTTCACAAGAGCAGACCATTTTTCCCTTTCTCAGCTCTCCCCAATTGTCTATAGTTCTTCGTGTAAGGTTGAAAGCTTGTGGGGTTTCCTTCATCCATGTTAGAGGTATGTTGTCCTCATTGAGCTCATATTTAGGCAGACATGTTGGTGGGGCATGGGTATAGTTTCTGACATTCCCAGGAGACACAATCTCACAGCAAATTCCCTGTTCCTCCTGCCTCTGACAATCTCTCCACTCCTATTCCACAATGATTACTGAGCCTTAAAAGGAAATACAGGAGTTATAGACTGCACTCCATATCCCTGCAATATGAATGTTGTGGCTTTCTGTAATGGTCTCTGTCTGTCAAAAGGAGAAGTTACTTTATAACACTGGATGAGGACTACACTTATCAGTGGGTATTAGGACCCGCTATTACTATTGAAAAGAAAAAAAGCAAAATACAAAAATAAAATAATGCTAAAATATAAGTGTATACATATAGTTTCAAGACACTCATTATATTTTCCTTACATTTCTTAACTCTCCAGAGACCAACATAGTACCAGCAAGGTCTCTGGAACCTATTTCTACAGAACATTCTTTATCATATCCCCAAGTTTGCTTTATAAGTCTAGAAAAACACAATGGAGTACTACACAGCAGAAAAAAATGAGATCATGACATTTGCAGGCAAATAGATGGAGCTAGAAAAGATTTTGAGTTAGGTAACCCAGACCCAGAAAGACAAATATCACATGTACTCACTCATAAGTGGTTTTTAAACATAAAGCAAAGAAAACCAGCCTAAAAATCGCAATCCCCCAAACCTAGAAGAAAATGAAGACCCTAAGAGAAACATACATTGGATCTAATCTACATGGGAAGTAGAAAAAAACAAGATCTCCTTAGTAAATTGGGAGCATGGGGACCATGGGAGGGGGCTGAAGGGGAGGAGAGAGGCAGGGAGGGGAGCAGAGAAAAATGTAGAGCTCAATTGCTGCAGGAAGATGTATAGCTAACAACTACCTACCTACTGGGGCGTGGCTTCATAGACTATTTCGCTGGATATGGAAGCGCATCCAGCCCTTTTCCTCTCTGCCTTTCCCCCCTGGACCCCAGTTTTGCTGGTTCAGTTTGTTTGGATCTCATCTTTATCCATTGTTCATGCAGATAATCCTGATTTGTAAGTTTTATCTATTAATAAATACCTGCATAGTTCTTAGTTCTGAGCTTTTATTAAGCGCCAGATCTCTCCGCGTTCACTCTCAATTAAAAAAAAGTCTAATTTAAAATGCACAGAAAAAAATGGCAAGAAAATATCTCTGCTCAACTGAGTACTACCCTGCTTAGCAAATATATCAACTGGTGGAGTGAATAATGAATATCACTCATAAGTATCAGAGATAAAGCCAGGTGAGCTGTCCATGTTCTCTATGTGTAGCTCATGGCTTATCCTGGGAAGTGGTTTCATGATCACAGCAACAGCAACTATTGCCTGGAGCTGGAAGTTCTGGCTCACTGCTGCTGCTGTTCAGCCTCCCCAAAGCACCACATCGCATGCTGTCGGCCAGGGGAGGGACAGAAATTTGATGTGTGGTTCCTATGGAATGGATAACACTTTCACATTCTTTCAAGAGTCTCAAGTCCAACAAAACCCTGAGGTCAATGGAATACTGTCACGCTTAAAAACAAGACACAAACACTCTTAAAATTTTTTCACGGAATAACTCAGGGCTGGGCATAGCAGAATGGACAAATGCATGATTACACACAAAAGAACATCTGTACACATACATGTGTGCATGCATGCACATGCACACATTGAGAGAGACAGACAGACAGACAGACTTTCCCACTTCTACCCAAAACTCTTGTTCTGTGTGATTGCTTGTTTGGGGCTTGGCTTTCTCTTTAGGTGCAGACACCAGGCCAGATTACTAGACTTACTGAAGATTAAGAATACAAACAGGACATGCTTCCATAAATACTTTCAGTGGTGGTCCTACTACATATGGTAGAGATAAACCCAATGATTAAGTGAGAAGCAGCATTTATTCCTTGTGAATTCCCAGCGAAGAATGCTGTTAAGTGAGCAATACTTGATAGCTACACTCACAGATATTCTAAGGTCAACATAAGGGAAACAATCATCAGCAAAGACTGACCCAGGGTTACGATGATCCCACTGAGCTGCATGCTAAACATAGCAACCCAATGCTCTGAAGAACGGACCTCAAGCTACAGCTTCAAAGAAGAAACAGCTAGAAGGACTGCCTTTGCCTCCTCTGCAGCTCTATAGCCTGATCTCTGCCAAGGTGAAATCCACAGGAAACACTGCTTGGAACTAAGTCTATACTATTTACCAGGTGCCCCATTTGGGCGCCTACGATAAAAGCTATTGTTCTAACATGGGTCAAAACATCCTGAGAAAGACGGGAAATTGTTACATTTCAAGAGCATTGAAACAAGAAAGCTTACTTCAGATACACATCTAACAAGTAAGAATATAAAGTGTTCGGGTAGTAATTCCATGAGGAATAGAGATGAGGTCTTCAAACAGAAAACAGAAGACAAAGCCTAGCATGGATGCAGCATCCTAGCATTTACACCTCAACATATACTCCAGGAGGACAAGGCTGGGAAAGAAATACTAAAAATTATAAACCTCAACTAGTATCAAAACGCTGTCTCTTCTTTCTGAACTGATGACATAAAGCAGAGCCAGGACACACACCATGACCAGAGAGACACAATGATGCTGAAGCTCTGGGCTGTCCTGACCCTGGCTAGCGCGCAGATGGCCCCAGGCACGAGAGACAAGATATATGAGAAGAGTGCTTCCCTCTCAGGCCTTTGGTAGGAGCAGTTCTAGGGAAGGAGGTTAGGGCGAATTTTAAAAACACTGTCTCTGGGGCTGGAGAGATGGCTCAGGAACTAAGAACACTAGCTGTTCTTGTAGAGGACCCCAGATTTGGTTCCCAGTAACCCACATGGAACCTCACTACCATATGTAACTCCAGTTCCAGGGGGTCCAAACACCTGACCTCTGAGGGCACCAAACACACATGTGATGTACACATATACACAAAGGTAAATGGTCGTGCACACAAAAATAAAGAAATCGTTTTAATGACCCCATGAAGTAAGTAATTCAATCATTTATAAAGACTGACAGCTTTAGAAATATTAAGTCTAGAAAAGGAAAAATATATCTCAGATAAGGGAAGTAAGTCAATTTAAGAACTCAAATGTTGGGATTAGAGTATATCTCCATGGTAGAGTATTTGCCAACCATGCAAGAAACCGTGTTCATTTCAAGCACACTCTACATGGTGCTTTGTAAGAGATGTCCGCCATAGCATCAGGTGTCTGAATACTTGGTGCTGCGTTGGTGGTGATATTTAGGTAGGTCTAGGAGGTGTGGCCTTGCTGGAGGAAATGTCATTGGAAGCACGCTGGGGTTTCAAAGCCACACAACATCTGCAGTGTGCTCTCTTTAATACCTGCTGTGGGTCAAGATGTAAGCCCCCAACTTTCTGCTCATGTCGCCAGGCCTTTGCTCTGCCATCATGGACGACTTTGAATCATAAGTCCAAAGAAAACCTTTCTCCTGCAACTTGCCTTGGTTTTGGTGTTTTATCTCAGTAAGCAAAAAAGTAACTAACACATAGAGACGGGAAAAACAAAAAACATTTTTGAGATTGGTCAGTTGGGAGGAACTTACCAGGAGGTGGTGACAACCCCTCTGTTTAAGGCTGACGCAGCTATCTGGTGGCAGGCAAGGCTGCAGTATGAAAGACCAGGATCTCTCCTGCTCTATTTCTTTATTCAGGCATATAATTCGACAAAGCATAAATAACCTCAGTTTCTGTTTCATTGCCTGAGTGGTGCTGCTTTTCTTTTTATCTATATATTATATATTTTATACAAACAGTTTTGTGACAGCATGCGAACACAGTACTGTTGGTAATATGATAATGGAATTCCTGCCCTTCAAAGAGGCTTTGTAAGAGATTCGTCTGTTTGGTTTATTGCAAGGCTTTTCTTCTCCTGCTGCTAATTCCTGATTCTACCTTAAATCTTGAAGACATCTCCAAGAGAAGGACATAAGTTCCCTAACAATTCTGTCACAGAACATGCTGAAGTGGCCTCTTCTATCCTCTTCTTCCATCATTTACTTTGAAGACAGAAGCCCAAGGAAGCAAATTTGGTCTTTTCAACAGCTAGCCTAATGAAAAGGCCAAGGGAAGGAAGTTGTTAACGCAAGGTTAAGGAAGCAGGGCCCCTGGTACACAGTGCATCTTCATCTGCTTTGGAGGCATCCTGTGTTCTAGGGGTCCAAGCTCCATTGTTTAGGTGGGAGAAACTTGATGGGGAGGCGGCACAGGGGACCACAGCTGCATCCACTGAAGAGGTCCTTCGGCTGGAGTTTGGCAGTGGGGTAGGAAGTTCATTTCTGCTTCACGGGTATTGTGTTTCTTTTTTCCGAGACTCTCACGCCAATATTGATTTTCACCATGTCCATGCCTTCCTCTCCTTGCCCCAGTTCCTCTGGAACTCTCTCAAATCCATGACCACTGCCATCGTTTCCTACTACCCTTCCTTGAAAGTGAGAGCTCTAACTGTAACCACTGCTATGCTTGCTCCAGCATTACGGACAGATATGAATGAGGAACTCTTAAACTAAACATTTCGTGACCATGACCTGAGACAGGGACCAGGAGCACCCTGAGATCCTGGGCTTGAATAGGATTTGACTCTGAGTATTCCTCGTCTGGAAGTGGTAGTGTAATATCTCTGAAGGCCATGTTTTACTAAGGAATGTGTGCAGGTGAGGGTGTTTAGGTGTGATACTGTCCAGTTCTTCCTTGTATGTCTGAGTGAGCACTGTCACTAACCACCAGGTTTGAGTACTATCAACTCATTCTGGATTCTCACCGGTTTGGTGAAATTATCTGCATTGTGTCGATCTTAGTATTTGGAATTGCAGCTCTGCTGGCAGGGACGAGTAGGTACTAATCCTGGTTTCTCATCTGTTTCTTTCCCTTGTCCTCCTCGCTCTCTGGTCTAGACACATAACTCAGTCCTGTGTGCTCAAGCAATAAAATCACTTTAAACAAATAAATAAATAAAACGAAAGATTGTGTGGGGGCTGTAAAGTTATACTGAGATGTGTTTGGTTGTCTGAGAGAAATTTGGCCATATTCCATCCAGCAATTAGTGTAACCCTTTTACAGAGAAAGAGAGAAGGGGAGGGAGGGAGGGAGGGAGGGAGGGAGGGAGGGAGGGAGGGAGGGAGAAAGAGATTTTGATCAAAGATCTACTTTTCTCTCATGTAGTCTAGAAAGGTCAAGGTAACCTGTCAGCACCTGTCCCAGGGTGCACAGCATGGCTCATGCAAACATTCCACTCCTTTGTCCAATGAATGGTGAGTCTGGCTAGTACCCTCAACCAAAGTCAATTGGCCCTCAGCATTCACAAAGAACCTACTAGTAGCCCAGGAAGCACACGGGACAAAATTCCTATCAAGAAAATGTACTGAGCATTCCTAGGGAGATACTGCTTTATGCTTAACATGGAACATTTTTGTTCTAGAGATTGTGACACAGGGGGGTTCAGTGAAAAATTTTGAGTAGAGATACACTGACCAAATAACCAATGTATCTACTAACATCTATCAGGAACTGTAAAGAAACAACTAAATTTTAGACCCTCTTTAACAATGAAAACAATTTCTGGAGACAAAGAGTCTGTGTGTAGCCCAGGCTGGCCTAAAACTCAGGGTCCTCCTTGCTCAGCTAAGAAGACAGCTGTGTTCCCCCACATCCAGCTCTGGGAAAATCTTTCACATTTGCATTTTTTCTAGTTGCCAACTTTCTGAATGCTTGGTGTTAGGTCACACAAGGCAGAAAGAATGAGCACAGCCCTGCATCAATCACGAAAATTACAGAGTTAGGTGCACAGCAAAGGCCCTGCGGAAGGGCCTGTGTAGAGAGCTGCTTACGCTTCTGAATTTGTGGGAAATCAAAAGAAAAAGAAATAGAGATGAAAATCTTCAAACATAAACTCATCAAGGTCATCATTCTAATTTTGCAGCTAAAAAATAAATACTACACAATTTAGCTAATAGAACTAAAGAAGAAAAACACAAATTGGAAGCTTGTAGTGCAAATTCTAATGGTCTTAATAATAAAAACCCAGAGTCAGATATTAGGGGGTGAAAGCTGAGAGAAACTCCCCAAAATTAGGGCAGGGGAAGAGCTTTGTTTCTGTCTTTTCAGGATTAAGAAGGCATCCAACTGAGGAATCTAAACACCACTGGACAAACGAGATATATGACAAATAGGACAAACCATCAAGAAAAAAATGTCCTAAGAAAAAGAGTAAATTGGCCTATTAGTATATCACATCTCCAACAGGATAGTATTTCATAAAGTTTTCCAAATGTTTGCATCTGCTGTTCTCTACAGACATATAATGCAAATGGTCTTTATGTAGTCCCAGTACAATTAAAAATTAAAGCTGGCTTTGGACTTCTAGTGTGGCTCTGCTTCTCTAAACCCAAGCATACTTGTGAAAGGAAAATCATCCGAAATCTCTCATATCAGAAGAGTCACCTGATATGGAAAAGAAGAAAAACAAAATTAAGGAACTATTTTATTTCCACTAATCTCATAATCCTTTGATTTTATTTTGACTCTTTAAAGCTTTTCTTTTTTTGTGTGCTATTTAATTTAATTTATTTATTTATTAAAGATTTCTGTCTCTTCCCCACCACCGCCTCCCATTTCCCTCCCCCTCCCCCAATCAAGTCCCCCTCCCTCCTCAGCCCAAAGAGCAATCAGGATCCCTGCCCTGTGGGAAGTCCAAGGACCACCCACCTCCATCCAGGTATAGGAAGGTGAGCATCCACACTGCCTAGGCTCCCACAAAGCCAATACGTGCAGTAGGATAAAAAACCCATTGCCATTGTTCTTGAGTTCTCAGTAGTCCTCCTTGTCCACTTTGTTCAGCGAGACCGGTTTTATCCCAGACTTTTTCAGACCCAGGCCAGCTGGCCTTGGTGAGTTCCCGATAGAACATCCCCATTGTCTCAGTGTGTGGGTGCACCCCTCGCGGTCCTGAGTTCCTTGCTCGTGCTCTCTCTCCTTCTGCTCCTGATTTGGACCTTGAGATTTCAGTCCAGTGCCCCAATGTTCTTAAGGCATAAATATTATCTCAAACTTGTAAGACTAACATATATATTTTAACCTTTTTGTCATGATATTAATGGTCATATAGAGCACTAACTAATTCTAGAAAAAGTTCTTCGTTAAGTTTCTGTATATAATTTTGGGTTTAAGTCTCTATCAGTTTTCTGCAGTGAACCATGAGCACACCTAAAGGATGATGGGGTCCCACAACAATGATTCCACCAGGACTATGACCAACACCACTGAAAACACTACCTAAAGATCAGCTTTGGACTACAAAGTGCTCAGGACAATTTCGAGGTGGCTAGCTGAGATGATTCAGTCTAACAGACTACTCTAGCCAGGACGCGAGACAAGCCCTGCACTTTCCCATTACACAGAGACTGGACAATGAAAGACAAGGCTGCCTCTCCCAGGACTTGACAATTAAACCAAATGTTTTCTTTTCAGGGTCTCCTAAAGATGCCATCTTCCCCAGACAGCAGGAAGTAAACTTAGAAAATGCAATGCCAACATTCCCAAGAAGTGGGTGGGTGGTTTCTGGTCTTTCACTAGATTATGGATAGTTGTCATTTGGGGGGGGGGGTAGTTACAAGTTGTTATTGGTGATGGATAGGAGAAAAGTTGAACAAAGGAGATTAGATTCACGGTTCTTGTTTTGAAAAGAAAAAAGGGGGATAAAGAAATAGGACAAAAAGGTAGATGATTGAATTTACTTTTAAACCAAAAGAGCAACTATTAATATTTTACATTGACATAGATTTTTGCATATTGATACAAATTTAAGGTTATTTTTGTTAGAATATAACGTACACAAATTTTTAATCTTGTTAACTGTATCTATAAAACTGATTTAACAATGTAATATAAATTTCTAGTCCTTGAAAATTATTATTACCAACTACTTAGGATAAGAAGGAAATGCAGGTTAGTAGTAAGTCACCTATTACAATCAAACATATAGTCATATTAGGTATGTGTTCAAGGCCAAATGACTGTCAATGACCTACAAGAGATATAGATGGCTATTAAATTTCAACACTAACATGAAGAAACAGAAACCAAAGAGCTTTATACAGAATTCATACTGTGTTGTCCCCATACTGACTGCCAACTAGATCCCATGTCTAAATATAATGAGGTTTACTAAGCAGCCAAAATGAATCTTTCTACCCGAAGCTCTTTCCAAACAGAAACAAAGCAAGAGCAACCCCACATGTGCCGTTTGCATTTCATCAGTGTTTTCACACAGAACAAGAGAGCTGGTGCCTACACACCATTTCTCAGCATCAACACTCATTTCTTATGCAATTCCAAGTTTGGTTGGCAGGTTAGAGACATATTTTCCAACCACAGACAAAACTTCTTTTGATACTCAAAGAAAATGTTCAAGGAAATGTTCCCAATAAAAAGACAACAAAACAATGGTGTGGAAGTACATCAGCAGTCTGGAGAACAGCTGATGTGACTCCAATTAACCTCGGTAGCTTGTGACAATGCACTACCAACACACCTCGTCTGTCTCCAACCAGGAACTTAGAAATGCTTGCAGAATTCCCCTCTGTTGGGAGTGAAGCAGGAAGAAACTTCTGTGTTGTTTTTCGAGACAGTATCTCATATATAGCTCAGGCTCATCTCAAAAATTTTATTCTTTGCAACTCTTTTTTTTCTAAGAAAAGAACTCATGATTTGAGGGTACAGTTCATCATGGTAGGGAAACACAGTGGAGAGCTCAGTTCTAGCGGTGGAGTCGGGAGCATGAAGCAGATGGTCACATCAAATCCACAGTCAGGAAGCAGAGAGGGATGCTGGGGCTTCACCCACTTTCTCCTTTTATGCAGCCCACCACCCTGCCAATAGAAGGATGCCTCCCATCCACAGTGGGTCTTCGCTTCTCTGTTAAACCCAGAACTCTCTCCCCTGAGATTTCAGCCTCGTCCAGTTGACCAGGAAAACTGACCATCACAGAAAGTTCTGCACTAAGCCACACAATGTTTCCACAAATGAATTTAGGACTTTTGTCTCGGGACTCTGAACAACCGCACTTACTCTTTCCACCTCCGGGATGCTGAGCTCCTAATCTTCCTGTATCTGCTTTCCTATAGCTGAGATTATAAGCATAAACTGCTATGGAAATGGGGTCAAACCCATGACCTCAAGCAGGTGAGGCCAGAATTCTACTGGCTGAGCTACAGCCCCCACCACCAGAACTACATTTTTGAATCTTCTAGGTAATCTTATGACAACCTTGCAATGTTTAATGTACTAACAAAAAAGCATAGAAGCCCTTGATAATGAGTGTTTCATTTAATTTCTCATTTCTTGGGTGTTACAGAAAACTGATTACTACATGGAACGTTTAATTTTTGAAATTTAAAACCCATCATGTATCTTGAAAAGGGAGATTATATTAGGAGACTGGAGAGACAGCTAAACAGCTAAAAGCTTTTACTGCTCCTGCAGAAAACCTGACCTTTGCTCCTAATACCAAAGTGGAGGAGCTCACAAGTGCCTCTAACTCCAAAATCAGGGAATCTGATACCCTCTTTGGTACTCCCTAAACACACACACACACACACACACCACATACGTAAATAAATAAAAACAAATTAAAAATGTTGTAAAACTAAACAATTAAGGATGGAAATGACAGACCAGGAACAAACAACACTCGTGGGATGGAGACGACACTGTTACAGGCTCTTTATTCACACTGTGCTAAACCCAAAAATCACCCCCATGAAGTGGCTGCCACTGGCATTCTCTCCAAAGACGAAACAGACATAGAAACATAAATAATCTGACAAATATCACAAACATTACACAGCTGGTTAAGTAGGTGAACCAGACAGTCTGGCTCCACTACCAATAGTTGCAACCATTACACACGCTACATGTCATAACATATCGGAAATAAAGATAATTTTGATAGCACTTAACAAGCTCTTTAATGGGAACGTAATATACAAGATTTCAGTTGTCTTGCTGATCCCCATATTATTATTTTTTGTCGTTTTTAACTGCAAACCACTATGCCAGAAATGTCTTAGAGGGTTAAACATATGAATGAAGCCTAGATTTTTGGTAGTGTTCATTATTATTAAGAAAATAATTAAAGATTATCAAGGGCTAATTGTAAAAAATCGTTTGTGAAAAGCCAGGCAATCCCAGCTAGGGAGAGGCTGAGTCAGGATTGTGAGATTGGGGCCAGCCATAAAAGAAACAGAATTTTTTCCCCTAATTTAACAATTACTATATGAATATAAAATGAAGCCAAGAGGCTTGGTACCTGGCACCGCACAGAAATGAGGATATCGTCTTCGGAGGACATGAAAGGGAGGATGACTAGTCAGAACTCTGATAAACTGACACACAAGGAGACATTTCAGCACATCAGCTGCGCATGCTTGAGGTGTAGGTAGACTACCCAAAATTAGAGGTCTGGAGGAAGGACAGAGTTCATGCTAAGTATGACTCATGCATCTCACAGCAAAACAAAATCCACCAGACTTTTATCTCCTCCAAACAAGACACTGGGTCTGGCAGCAGCCCACAAGCAGAAAAGACCACGTGAAAGTCAGACGCTCGTGTGCTGGTTAAAAATAAAAGGGTGGGGAGGCACATGACGAGCGATGACTCCAGCCCTGACCTCTGAAATATACAACGCCATTTATAACTAACACAAAATTTCAAAACACCTGAAAACAGCAAGTTTCACAAGACAAGTTAGGAAAGAAAACTAAAAGGCCACTTTGTAAGCCAAATCTTAAGATGCATTCCAGTAAGATCTATTACATCTAAAGAGCAAAACCCTGAGCTCTCTGTCACACTGGCTTCCGTGAAGAGGGCTTGCTCCTCATTGACATGAACTTGGGAATGTCGCCCCTTCCTGCCTTAGGCTTTGCAGTCAGAGTCCACAGGCTTGGGACTAAACTTCCACTTCGAAGTCCAGCTTCCCTCGCAAAGGAGAAAAGGCTAGGGACAGTCTGACCTTGATACACTCACTTGGATTTTGTTTGAAAGGTTGTGAAATAGTGACCCAAAGCAAGAACACATTCAGACCCAATTCAGGTCCCATTTGTTAGGAAAGACAAAGATCCTTATGTCCCCAAATTATATTGCATAAAAATTCATCTCCCCACCAAAGCAAACAAACAAAACAAAAAAGACCCAACAAAGCTGCCATGAAATTAAGAGTGTACCGGAGCCTGGGAAGAGGGCCTTACCAAGGCTAAAATTTAGCAGGGTTTCATGGAGTCACAACTAACAACTAACTAGTATTAATACTATAAACCAGAGCCATTTGTGACCCATTAATTGCACTCCTATCATCAGAAACACTTTAAAAATTTATTTAGTTTTATATGTATGAATGTTCTGCCTGCATATATGTATCCTAACCATGTGCATGGCTGGCACCCATGGAGGTCAGAAGAGGATGCTGGATGCTCTAAAACTAGAATTGGGATAGTATGAGCTGTAGTTTGGATGCTGAGAATTGGACCCAGGTCCTCTGTAAACGCACCAAGTGCTCTAAACAACAGAGTCATCTCTCCTGCCTGTCACTGAGTCATGTGTACCCATGACCAGAGGAGCAAGGCCATGCTTCGTATGTTCAGGACAGCAGTTAGAAAGACACAGAGATACGTGGCAGCATTACACACACACACAGAACAAAACAAAGCCCTACAAAGGCTTCTGAATTTATCTCTACCTCTCCATGCATCTTTTCAGACTAGGAACTATCTTACACCAGCCAGCAAACATAATACCTGGAGCAGAATTGGTTTTCAGCTCTTCCTGCTTAGCTGCCCACTTACACCTTTATGAAGAACCCAAGACTCTGCAGGGCTCAGTTTGAAAACCTGTTATAAACAAGTGTAAATTCGCTTTGCCATTGAAATCACTAATTTCTTTTCTTTTTTTTTTTTTTTTTGGTTTTTCGAGACAGGGTTTCTCTGTGGTTTTGGAGCCTGTCCTGGAACTAGCTCTGTAGACCAGGCTGGTCTCGAACTCACAGAGATCCACCTGCCTCTGCCTCCCGAGTGCTGGGATTAAAGGCGTGCGCCACCATCGCCCGGCTTGAAATCACTAATTTCATATGGATTTATGGAGCATTTAACCTATGGGTGTGGAACAAAGTGATTAAACTATAAAAATTTAAAGGGTAAAGACTACACAAGAAGAGACTAAAAAAGGAACGATGAAAAAAAAAGACTCAGCAGAACAACTCCACAGAAGAGAAGAGGCTAATAATGAATGGGAAGTCACCAACAATTCCAAACACCACCACGAGGTCAAAGCTGAGAAACTGCTTTCTCCAGCTTCCTTGGAAGAATGATGGGGAGAAGGGGAGTCAGAAGCCAGAAGAAATCTAAGTATATATCCAACCGGATTCAGCAATTAACTACAACTCACAGCCTAGAAGAGATAAAATAGCATGCTTTTTTATTATTGCAAACACAGCATTTCACTAAATATTTATTCAACAGAACTACGTGGGCCACAGCATTGCATCTAGATACCCTGTGTCTATGAGTCTCTCCTGATAGGGTGCAATGGCCTCCTAGAATCTATATCATGTGTGAATCTCTATCATCTCTACAGGGTAGGCAGGATGTGAAACCTGCTTCTTATCACTCCAGTATTAAAACTGCTAAGAAGTCGCTTGCATGATTCCATAACTTCTGCCCAGTAAGAAAGCACTTCTCTGATGGCTTTGAGCAAGCTGTCACGTTGTACGGGCAGCACTGCACAGACGTGGGGTTATCCAACAGCCTAAAAAGAACTACAGGTCCCCAAGCAGCACAAAACTTGAGAAAGGTTCCACCCCAGCTAGATGAGACTTCAAATGATATGCTAGTTACCGTAAACACCTTTAAGGCAGGCTGGCTGAAGATTACAGAGCCTGGGAAACTGACTCATAGAGGCAAATGAATGTACTGAGCAGCCACATTTGGGAATAATAATACACGTCAATAAATAACTAATGCTAACTAGGCCAAGACCCAGACCACTGCTCACCCCTCCTCACAGATGCTTCTTCTTGCAGTATAGGGTAATTAACAGAGACCCATAGCCCCTCGGGGCTCAGAGACCAGTGTCAAATAGGAGGCAGAAAAATTCTAGGAGCCAGAGCTGGCAGATGACTCCAAAGAAAAAGAGAGCAGGCACAGACACGCACAGGCTCAAACCAACGAAGCTTCGGCACTGAGAAGGGTATGTGACCAATAAACTATTTGCAACCAATATCAGGTAGGAATTGGAAAACAAGTTTCTCCAGTGGGAATGGGGTGCCAATTAATTACACTCCATGGCAGGCCTAATGATCAGGGGGAGTTGAACAACATAAAAAGACTCCATGTTTCTATGTGTGCTTTTTTTTTTGGCTATTGTTTAGGTTTTGTCTCTCTTTAGTTCTGTTTTCTTGTAGATTTTTGTTTGTTTATTGAGAGGGAGCGAAAGAACATGAAGATGGATAGGGAGGACCTGGGAGAAGAGAGAAAATATGATCAAATATATTGAATAATAAATTTTAAAAGTAATTGTTAGCGGTAACAAAAGAAAAGGGGAAAAAACAGAACCTTTAGAAACGTTGAGCAATCAAGAACACTAGATGGTCAGGAAAATGTGCTCTTCGGGCAGAGGCTCAAGAAGCTTCATGAACTCTAAGCCCCAGTGCGGATTAAACAAGCCACAGTGTGGTGGCAGAAGCCGAAAGAGCAGCAGGCCGAGGAGCTCACCCTCTGGAAGGCTAGCTCACTGACTGTACCCAAGCTCTGACTCACAGATAGTCTCCAAATTCACAATTCTGAAAATCCATCATGACAAACAACAAAAATACACCAGTCTACCATGTAGTAAGTTGTGATTAGCATTATTTACTTAGTATTCTACTAGACAAGAAAATTCAGGAATGCATGCCACCTAAACGTGTGTGGTATCTATTCATTTCCATTTTTGAACCACTAAATATTCACTCTGAGCAAACCTCTGTGGCATTTATTACTGGGATCTGAAGGGAGGAATCTAACAAGTGCACAGCCAGGGCAGAATCCAGATATACACAGGAAAATACGACAGGGGCCACAGGACAGCCAGGGCAGGATATAGACACAAATAAGGATACAGAATAATTAGAAGCAGGGCACCTTCCTAAAGGAGACAGCACTGTGACGGGCCTCGAGTAAGAATGTGGCTTTCCCCAAGTGGGCACTGGGGTATGGAAAAGGAGAGCAAAGACTTCAAGATACAACAGCTAACCAACCACTGTATAGTTCAAAGCAGAGGAGGCAAAAAGAGAAACAAATAAGGGGAGGTGGGGGAGCAGCTGAAGCTACACAAATCGTCAGGCTTCAGAAAAGACTAAAAGGCTGGCTAACGAAGACATGTGTGTGTAATTTACTAGACATCTATAAAAAGTGGACACACCCTGGGTCAGAGAAAATGGTACTGTGTGTTGCTGATTCTGGGACTGATAACTGGGAAACATCCCCAGGGCTAGACTTACAGTGTGGCCTGTTCTGATTACACAGAGTGGGAAGGAATGCGGACCGAAGATGCTCAGTGACTTTTCAACCTGATTATACGTAAAATTTCCAATTCTGCCTTTTGATAAACAACTCACTGTAAGTAAGTCTTTATTAATTCATGAATATATTCTTATTGCTCAAATTTTTTGTTAACCCAACTTCACTGGAACAAATTTTATAGACCAAATCTACACTAAAATATATAATGCATTATAATTTCAGAGTGAGGCTCTGAATGGGATCTAACACACTTTCCTGAAGCACCAGAATGCCAGATTCTAAAGGTTAGAAACACTATACACTCCTACACAGTGGCTCCAGGCTTTTGACCTGGGAATCTAGACTCCAGACACCACTACCACCACCAGTTAGGTAGCCTGCCTGGGACCAACCTAAGCCCTCTGCATATCTATGACAGCTGTATCTATGACAGCTGTGCCACTTGGTCTGTTTGTATGGCTTCTGGAAGTGAGATCTGGACCTGTCCCTGGCACTCAGCTGGCTTGTGGGAACCCATTCCCCATGCTGGATAACCTACTCCAGTCTTGATGCAGGAGGAGGATCAACTCGATCCTCTGTCCTATCTCAACTTGATGTGCCTTGCTTTGTTCAAGCTCATGGGAGGCCTGCCCCTTTCTGAATAGAGACAGAGGAGTCAGTGAGTAAGGGCTTAGATGGGAGGTGGGGAAGAGAGGAACGGGAGGAGAGGAGGAACTGAAGCTGTAGTTGTATGTAAAATAAATGAAAAAAAATAAAATCAAAATGTCTCTTTGCAAACTTGCTAAGCCCTTGCTCTACAGCATCTCAGCCATCTTTATTTTTCCTCTTCACGCTTTTAATTGTCTTACATTTTTAGGCAGTAGTCTCCCTAGAATCTAAACTGCATAGGGACAGGGGCCTTATTCATAGCACAATCTCTAACTCTTCCCACACAATAGATCTTCAATAAACATGTCTGGATGAAATTTCAAATAAGTAAGGGATAGGGGCACACTTTTACAAAAAGGGATAAAACTGAAAGCATTCCCAATGTCTTGTGGGCAGAAACCGCCAAATCAGTATGAACTCAAGATGCTTGGGAACTAGGACCAAATACCCTGTCAATAACCGGGAAAGTAAGGCGCTGAACCGGGGAGCACATTAGCAAACCTGCCTAGGGAGGAGACCAAACTATTTTAACACCTGGTTTGCCTCCTGCCTGAGAACATCTTTCCGATGCTTTGCAAAGCATTGTGGTAGTTAGCAAACAAGTCGTTCAACTGAGATGTGCCTCTTCGATACAAAATTTCGATAATACAAAACCTTCATCTCACAGAATTGACTGGAGGAACAGACAAGTTAATATCTGCAAACTTACTTAGAAAAGGTTAAACAGGGAAGGTGGTCACTGAGTGGCCAATATACTTTGAGGCAGGAAAACGTGAGTGAATCTTCAAGTTTACCAACCTTGAAGTAGAAATGTGACGGGGATGTGATCAGCATCCCACTTCTACACCAGGCCCTCAGCAGTTCTGATGGGGGAGGACCACACCACCTACACTTTGCTCTGTTTAGCTTTAGTGATTCTATGGAGCACCACCATACAGCAGAACAACTGGAATCCACCACCCCCACCTCATGAAAGGCCACACACTAGACTTCAATCACAGATGGAAGGGAGTTCTAGGGGGAGGAAGCATTTTCCTTATGGTCAACAAGAGTTATTCTGCAGCCTCAGTGCCTGTATGGGACACAAGTAACAGAACCAGGCATCCAATCCAAACCTTCTAGCTGAGGAGTAGTGCATGTGGCATCTTCAGGAATGAATCAGAAAAATATTACCTAAAATTTTTGACAATAAAGGTAGTATGACATTTCTATAATAAAAATCCACTTGAAAGATAGAATTAAAAAATATAGATAGAATTAAAGATAGAATTAAAGAATATAAAATATAAAGAATAGAAAGATAGAAAGATAGAATTAAAGAATATAAAAAATTATAAATTAGAAATATCTTTATATTTTGCACTCATTTTCAAGTACAGAAAATAGTCTTACTTCTTTACTACTCAACATTTTCAATATGGCACAAGACGGATATATGTAATAATTTTTAGATCATAGCTGAACAACTGAAGAAGAAAAGCTGGCTGCAGAACTGTGAAGCAAGGGTGAGGGCCATCAAGGGAATAGAGAACAGAGCCCCAAGTAAATGAGAACAAGGAAACGCATAGCCGATGCAATGGATAACTCTACCACTTCTCTTAAAAGCAGAAAAATTGTTATATTCAAGGAAGAAATTTACAAGGTAAAACTGTAAGAAAGTGTTTTAAAACTACACGAACTCTCATCTGTATTATATATGAAAAATGTATGCTTCAGTAAGTGGACTTTTAAGGACATCCCGGAAGGTGCTTATCTTGCTGAAATTATTTGTAAATAGAGGTTACAATATACATTTTGGATAAGCATTGACACTTAAAAAGGGGAAGGGCATAAAATAGCAGATACTAAGCCAAAAAAAATTACAGTATTTCACAGAAGTATTTGAGCTCCATGGTTGGGGAGAATGGAGAACGGCAATCGAAATGGCACTTTCAGAAGCTATGCTGAACACGCAGATTAAGCAGGTAGCTTGTGAAACACAAATAACTCTGGTTCAATCAAATGAATGCTTTAACTTAAATCATAAATCAGTCAAGTAGTTGAGTCATTCATAACTAAAACAACACAACTCCTCCATCTATTAAGAACACAAGAGAATACAAGATTTTAAAAATCTATTTTGCACAGTCTAAATCCTGAATATGAGTACTCAGATTGTGCTACAGCAGGAGGAACAGAGAGCCTCTCTCACTATTCTCTGAGCTAGAACTCCTCGGTCTGTCTACACAGCACACAGAAGTACGCACATACAAACGCACTATATTAACAACACACATTTATAAAAATTAACTTACATGAGTTTATATGAATTCACCTGTTTCCCTAAGTTTAATATATGTTCTCCTAACGCCTGTCCTCACTCTAAATAATGCCTTAAAAGCTGGAGTCATGAATGACTGGCCACATTCTTGTTTTGGGAGGGTCTTGATTAAGACCTACAACTGTTTTAAATAACTAACTGACTTGAATTACAGATGGAGCCGCTCTTTAAAATAGCATCAGAAGGGAGAGTAGCGAGAGCCTGATTCTCAGTGCCCAGGACTGCAGTGAAGATGTGAGCCCCTGCCATTTTGCCCATTATGCAGCTTCCAGAATGCAATTCAGGAACATGCCTCAGGAGAACAAGTTGATAACTGATTTAAAACCTGTTGGCAAAATGATGTGAATTAACCTGATTGTGACAGTAATGTTTGGTCCCACGAGACCAAACAAGAGAAGCTGAAAGCTATGAATCACCCCAAAATGACTCAGTAGTACCAGAAGAACACCTTCAGAACCCAGACCCATACGACAAGCAGGAAGCTTGCTTGAGAGTCATGAACCATGTTCATGAAGAGCGCCAAAGGATGACACAAGCTACACACACACACACACACACACACACACACACAATTGTGCAAAGAGCATGTGTGTGATCCCATCTCAAGACTTGGGAGAAAAAGGTAGGAGGATAATCAAATAATTCAGTAAAGGTTACATTTAAAAACAACAACGACAACAAAAGCAAGTTGTTTGAGTGTTGTTCAACAATTTACTTGAAGTAAATCTTAAAAATCTTTACTAACCAGCTGGATGCTATCACATCAAACACTCACATAGACCAATGTTAATGCGACCTAGCAACAGTACTGGTTTTGCCCTAAAATTCACTTTCAGAAATAAAAGTACACAGAATTACTGAAATGGATAAAATGAGAAATGGCAACATATTGTACTGAAGTGAACAGTGGTTCTCTCAAATTCATATCTACCTGGACCCTTATTGTGAAATATCACATTTATAGATAAAATGTATTTTGAGGGAGGTTGTTCTGGAATAGAGTAGGGCCTAATCCAATGATTGCTTTTGTTAAAAGATTGGGATTTGGACAGAGACACAGAAAAGGAAGGCCAAGGAAGATGGGTGTAGAGCCCTAATGCATACAATGGCCAAGTAAAATGGGCATAGAGAGTTAACCATCCAAGGCCAGGAATGGGGAACACCCATCAGAGTTAAAGAGAAGGAATGGAGGACTCTGCTCCAGACACTGAAGGAAGCATGATTTTGCCTATATCATTAGTTGAAGTTACCAGACTCTAAACCTCCTAGGAGACTCAATTCTAAGTCACCCAGTTTTAGGTTTTTTGTTTTAACTGCTGTTGGAAACTAATACAAGCATGTGTGTTGTGGAATATTAATTGTTACATTAGTTCATGCTGTGGAATACTTGTTTAATGATGCAAAGATGTGTGGCATTCTTTTATGTTGCATTTATTTACCTTGGTGAAGCTGTGTTACACTGCCTGTCTAAAACAGCTGATTGGTCTAATAAAGAGCTAAACAGCCAATAGCTAGGCAGAAAAGGGATATGTGGGGCTGGCATACAGAGAGAATAAAGAAAGAAAGCTCAAGAGTGAGGAGTGAGAAGAGGAGAGAGGACACCAGGGGGCAGCCACCCAGCTACACAGCTGGCTACAGAGTAAAAAGTAAAGAGAGGTATATAGAATAAAGAAAGGAAAAGGCCTAGAGGCAAAAGATAGATAGGGTAATTTAAGAAAAACTGGCTAAAAACAAGCCACGCTAAGATTGGGTATTCATAAGTAGTAATAAATAACTGTGCGTTTATTTGGGAGCTGAGTGGCAGCCCCCCCCAAAAAAAAAAAGAATAAGAGTTTTAAAAAACTCAGCAGTAAAAAACAAGGACTTCTTGAAGTTTGCAGGCAAATGGATGGAAATAGAAAACACCATCCTGAGTGAGGTAAGCCAGACCCAAAAAGAGGAACATGGGATGTTCTCACTCATATTTGGTTTCTAGCCATAAATAAAGGACATTGAACCTATAATTCGGGTTCTTAGAGAAGCTAAATAAGAAGGAGAACCCAAAGAAAATCATATAGGCATCCTCCTGAATATTAAACTTCATCAGGCGATGAAAGGAGACAGAGACAGAGACCCACATTGGAGCACCGGACTGAAATCTCAAGGTCCAAATCAGGAGCAGAAGGAGAGAGAGCACAAGCAAGGAACTCAGGACCGCGAGGGGTGCACCCATACACTGAGACAATGGGGATCGGGAACTCACCAAGGCCAGCTGGCCTGGGTCTGAAAAAGCCTGGGTCAAAACCGGTCTCGCTGAACATAGCGGACAAGGAGGACTACTGAGACCTCAAGAACAACGGCAATGGGTTTTTGATTCTACTGGACCTATTGGTTTTGTGGGAGCCTAGGCAGTTTGGATGCTCACCTTACTAGACCTGGATGGAGGTGGGTGGTCCTTGGACTTCCCACAGGGCAGGGAACCCTGATTGCTCTTTGGGCTGACGAGGGAGGGGGACTTGATTGGGGGAGGGGGAGGAAATGGGGAGGCGGCGGTGGGGAAGAGACAGAAATCTTTAATTAATTAATAAAGAAAGAAAGAAATTAAAAAAACTACATATGTGCTCAGAAAACTGATCTTAGGGTGTTACAACTAACACACAGTCACATGCAGACCAGTGTATAAGGAGTTAGTTACCAAGCTAGGAACAGTGATTATCTCTGGGTGAAATAGTGGCTAATTTGTGTTCTACTGCTTGTGTTCTCTCCAAATTGTAGAAACCTTTTTTTCAATAAACATGTTTACTCTCATAATCAGAACAAAAGACAACAGTGATGACGCTACAAAAAATGTTTTACAGAGTTAAGTTAATCAGGAAGCAAAGCATAAAAAAAAACAAGCAAAAATAGAAAGGGCAAGGAATGAATGTCTATCAAAATACACACTTATGTTAAAATAAGAGTCATTACACAACCTTTGGCAGATGATTTTGATAAAGTGGATAACTTTCTAGAAGAATGCAATTTACTAAATTTGGTCCCCCTAAAAACAAAATGGTCTAAAAAGGTAAATTACTACAGTTAAACTATAAACATTTCTTCTATGTACCTTGAAAGACTGAATGGTACAGGATATAAGTAATTCCTAAAAACAAGGAAAATACCCTGAAACATCTCTCTTTTTCTTTTTGTCACAATTTAAATTCTGAAAAAGAAATCTCTGGGAGGTAGAGGGGGACTCCATTCTATGGAATATCAAAATAATAAACAAAACATTAACAAAAGGATTTGATTTCTGGACAAAGACGCTACCTGCCTTTCCACAATAACTAAAAATGACAGAAAACATGCAAAGACAGTTTCAGGTGCTAGATTAAAGATATAGATAGATAGATAGATAGATAGATAGATAGATAGATAGATAGACAGACAGACAGACAGACAAACAGATAGAGGCCAAACAGTGAAGAAGAAGAAAAATAAGTGAAACAATCCTTTCAGATCTCCATGTGCTCCATGAAAATACTTTTGACATCCCAGTGTCTTTAGATAAGATGCCCAAAGAGAGGAGGCAGCTCTGTAGAGAAGAATTGGGTAGCACTTCTAAGTGTTTGAGAATCGTGGAGGGTGAGGGAGCTTTAAACAGTTATGTAGAACTACAGCAAGTCTCTTACAGACTGGCTATCCCGTGCACACGAGGTGTGACAGAAGCAAAGAAAGGAAGCCATGGAAACAGACCAAACAATTCATTATATGCTAGAAGAAAAGGCTGCCCCACCACTCAGGACACTGAGCAAACTCTTCCAAAGCAGATTTATTTGCCTTGAGGAAAAAAAAAAATCCCTCCACTAAAAGCTGTTTTTCACCTGTTAACATCAATTAAGGGGAAACCCAGAAAAGACTGTTTCCAAGTAACCAAACTGAGACCAAGAACACAACCCAAAAATATTTGGGAGAATAAAAATAAGCCAGCACCTAACAACATAAAATTTACAATCTGGATATTAATAACCAATTTCCAGACATGAGAAGAAGAAAACATGACCCATGATGAGGAGAAAAATAAGTCAGTAGGAACAGAATGAGAAATGACACAGACGATAAAATTAGTAGACAAGAACACGAACAGCCAAACATCCCATGGCTCACAGTGATAGAGGAATCTGAGCACAATGAGGATGTAACTGATGTAAAAATATAAGTGTATGTTTTTAAAAGGCCCCTGTCACACTTCTGGCAGCTAAAAATAGAACAGTAAAGAAGAAAAATAGATGGTATGAGTAAGCCTGAGGCCCAAAATAGAAATCACCCCTAATGAAATACAGGGAGAAGATTAAAAGACAAATAACAGAATCAACTGAGTTGTGGGATGTGAAGTGGACCAACCAGCCACCACAGAGCGAAGCGGCAGGAAGGACACTGCAGAAAACAGTGCCCAAGTGCTTGAAACCTGATGGGAAGTCTAACCCCACAGAGACCAAGAAGCTTAAGGAACACATCATAGAAGCAACACAACAAACCACAAGGCATGCCACAACCACAATGCCCAAAAACACTGATAAATCTGCACAGCACTCAGTCAAAAATTAAAAACACATCATATTTTAGCTAAAGAAAATTAAAGGGTGACCTCTGTTAAGAAACAACCAATGTAGTGAAGAATATGCAACACTGTCAACGTACTGAAAATATTGAATACTGAAAGTTTTCATCTCATTCAAAGTATCATTTGAAAACCAGTTTAACAGAAACACTATTTCTGATGTGAAAAACGATAAAAAAAAAATACACGGCAGAAGCAGATTAGATGGCAGGAGCAAACTAGACGGCGGGAGCAGACTAGATGGCAGGAGCAAACTAGCAGATTAGATGGCGGGAGCAGACTAGACAGCAGGTACATAAAGGGATCACAGAGAAAGTAACTTGGGTGCAAACCTGAACTACTCCAGAACTAATTGAGAACAGAGTTCAAAGAAAAGACTCAGTCCTCCTGGAAAAGCTCTCTAATAAATATCTTTTCTGTTATAGGATTTCATGGATCATGTGGCCAGTTTACAAGTATAATATGGAGAAAAATTTTGAGTAAATGAGGTAGGAGATGTTAATAGTCAAGAACCATGGATTCCTAAAGTATATACACTTTATATATATACACACACATATATATATGTGCAGTGCTGTAGTAGAACTGAAGAAAATTTTAGTAAGTTACATATAAATCCTGAAAAACCAGAGCAATTACTAGGGCAATCAGAACAAAGAAAAACAGGAAAATGACAATATGTGTCTAATAAAAGGTGAGAAAGGAAACAAAACCAAAAATACATGAAAAATGACATATCAGGAGAATAAAACTCAATACATCCTAAATATATGAAATTTGTAGGACCTACACATACCAATTAAAGAATATAAAATAGATGTTGAAAGACTGGGTAAGACAAGATCAGACTGTATCAATTCTGTAGAAAACAAAACAAAACAAAAATCAACTTAAAGGCCAGATAGTTTAAAGTAAAATGACAGGAAAGGGCATGTCAAACTCACACCAAACAACAGAGAGTTAGAGCAATTTTATCAACAGAGAAAGTAGATCTTAGAGCTACAGATATTATCAGCACTTGACAGTGACTCCTCATAATGAGAATGAGTAGATTTTTCTACAGACAATAAGAATCCTACCTGTGCATTATAGAAAATTATAGCTTTAAATTACATAAATAGATGTGACTAGAATTCAAAGAATGTACTGAAAAGGCCGTAGTTAGACTTCAGACTTCAACAGACAGCTCTCAGTTATGGAGGAGAAAGCAAGAAAGTGAGCAATGTCGAAAAGAAGCAGAACCACACTGCTAACAACGTGCTTTAATTGACACTGTTAGCAAGAGTCATGAAATATTCACCAAGACACATATTCTGGACAAATATCAGAATGATATTTTGATAGCTCCTGAAAAGTCTGTGGCTAATAAAGATGTTTCTAATATTACAAAGGCTAAACATGAAATTACGACTGGAACTTAAATTAAAAAATAAAGCTATGGGCCTATATGTCAATGCACAAGAAGTCTACAATAGTGCTTACAAAAGAAATATAGACTTGAATGCTTCTACTGGAAACCAAGTCTAAAATAAATAATATAAACTTTGAACAGAAGAAATTAGAAAAAGAGAACCTTGATAAAGAACAAAAATCTATGGCAAAACATGATCAGAAATGAAATGTCTAAAACTAAAGCTAGTTCTCTAAAAACATGGATGAGCTGAAAACCTGGGCAGATCAGCCACATAAAATAAGAGAAAAGAAACACAAACAAACATTAGCAAGAGTCCTACAACCAAAAATCCAGAGGCAAGTGAGGATATACAGGAAGAGTCTTAATGAAGTGAAGGAAAATTCCTTTGGAGGACAGAAAACAGCAACCAAGCAAAGGACATTTATATCTATGTAATTTTACATGTGAATGGGTACAGGTAAAGCCTGTAACTACTTAAACATCGGGCTACTTAGTAATTTTTGTCTAGCCTGGGCTACAAAGTAATCCCATGCCCCAAAATTTAAAACAAAAACAAAAAGCAAAACATATGAGCATAACCTTAGACTTCAAAGAAAGTGCAGACTAAACACTGAGTCCCTCAAAATAATAATTTTGGCAAATTCTAATACTGAATCCCAAAATATATGAAATGATAATGTACCATCACCAACTATAGTTTATATCAGTAAAGCAGCAGTGGCTTAAAAGACAACAATTTACCCAAATAATTAGCCACATCAGCAGAATAAAGCAGATCAGTCAAATGATCGTACAGTAAATGTGGGAAAGCATTTGATAAAATTGAGCATCTATTCATGATTTAAAAATTTAACAAACTCAGAACAGAAGCAAAAAAATCTCACAGCATCAAAGTAAACACAGAATGACCAATCCCTTCTACTTGATAAAGAACACTAAGGTATCTGCTCTCAGGAGTCAGGGTCACACTATGGGGTTGGCCCAGTCTGCAAAGTAAGACAAAAGCAATCTGGGCAGGTGGTAGTGGAGCACACCTTTAAACTAAACACCAGAGAGGCAGAGGTAAGCTGATCCTTGTGAGTTCAAGGTCAGCCTGGTCCAAAGAGAGAGTTCTAGAATGTTCAAGGCTACACAAAAACCCTGTTTAAAACACACACACACACTCATACACACACAAAAACAAAACAAAACAAATAAACCAACCTCAAGACAGAGAAGCACGGAAAGGAAGTAGAATTACATTTGCAAACAACACAATTACACAGAAATCTAGAAAGAAACTTTTTAAAAATTAGATTTATTAAACAGGTTTAACAGATGCTATGATATGGTGTTAACACCAAAACCCTCAAATATACACTAAAGTAATGAATATTTGGAAGCTAAAAATCTTTAATCTATAGAAAACATTATTGTGAGTGAGGTAACCCAGACCCAGAAAGACAATTATCACAGGTTCTCACTCATAGGTGGTTTTTAAACATAAAGCAAAGAAAACCAGCCTACAAACCACAATCCCAGAGAACTTAGACAACAATGAGGACACTAAGAGAGACTTACATGGATCTAATCTACATGGAAAGTAGAAAAAGACAAGATCTCCTGAGTAAATTGGGAGCATGGGGATCTTGGGGGAGTGTTGAAGGGAGAGGGAAGAAGCAGGAAGTGGAGCAGAGAAAAATGTAGAGCTCAATAAAAGCAATAAAAAAATCTTTAATCTCATTTAGAAGAACTTAGAAAGCTAAGTTCTTTAGAGTAAATTTAAATTCCCCCCCCCCCCCCCCAAAATGAATGAAGAACTTTTAAGAAAAATGAGAAAGCACTGTTCACTTTTTAAAAGCCCTAGGGTTAAAAAACCACAAACAAGAAAGTAAGGTCTCTAGGTGCTGACAAACAACGTGAATTACAAAGACAAGGAAGGCCCAGCCCTGAGTGATGGCCTAGATGGGAGTCCAGCCGAACACTCTCAGTTGGGAAATGCTGGTCTAAATGTTGTTTTGGAAAGAGTCCTCAGGCAAAAAGATCATAGATTTTGTTATACTCTACAGTATAAATGAGTGTTTGCTTTCTTTCTGATAAACACTGTGGGTTTTGCAAGCAACATTAACAGAGCCAAAAAGCATGGATGCTCTTAGCCTTCAAAAAAGTTCTGGATTCTACTTCAAGTAGTACAACTTAAGGGCAAACATATATAGTGAAAGAATTAGAGTCAATAGAAGAAAGCGACATGCTCTTTGTATAAAACCAGAAGACAGTCTAATTGGTGAAGGAATGGCATCTATTCCAGGAATGTTTCATAAGAGAAAACAGAAATATGTAGTTCCTTTATAAGTACACTAAGTTTAGGCAACAAATTTTGTCACCAACCGATATGATGACAACACATAAAATCCTATTTCTCTCTGCAATCTGGCTCCAGACCTGTACTGGGTTGGTTTTTGTCAACCTGATACAATGGAGAGTCAGCAGAGAAGCAGGAATCTCAACTGAGGAATGGCCTCCACATGAGGAGCCTGTGGTTAAGCCCACGGTGCACTCTTGATTAATCATTGGTGTGTGGGAGTGCCGAGCTCACTGCGGCAACACCTCTGGAGGGCAGGTGGTCTGGGGTAGAATAAAAAAGTAATCTGAGAAGGCCAGGAAGAAGAAGCCATAAGTAAAGCATTCCATCATGGTTCTGCTCTCCTCCGCTGGGCTTCCCTCACTGATGGACTACACATAACCCACAGCTGAAATAAATCCTTTCCTCACCAATTTGGTTTTCGTCAGTGTTTCACCACAAGAGAGAAGCAAGCAAGAATAAGACACAAATTGTCAACTGACAGCTGAAAATTTTTCCCAAAGCATCTCAAACATAGGTCTAAAATACAACTGGTTCATCATTGTTGGAGCTCTTCTTCCTCCTCAAATTGATACAAAGAGAACAGTGCTGCACTGTCTTTTGTGGGAACACCTTCCCTGGGAAGACATAACAGTCTCCACCCTCCTTACAGAGCATGACCAAAAACCCAAGTATGATTCCACCAGAGCTGGACTTTCAGAACCAATGAGTCTACTGTGTTTACAGGAGCATGGGTGACCCCAAGAAGCTGTACCAACCAGAACATCTCACCCAGGATGGATGAGGACGGCCTCACAGATGGGTAGATAGAGGACCTCCTTCATTTAGCTTTCACAATCGATACAACATGACACCTCCCAGGAATAGAGGGTCACAAAAAATTATGGCAGACTTATATACAATAGACCAAAGAGTAAAAGGGGGAGCTACTGAAACATCAAGTGAAGGTGCAATACCCCTCCCAAGTCTCCTTCTATGAGAAAATCCAATCCCAGGGTCTAACAAAGCAGCTCTTTTGGTGAAGACGACAGCTGTTACACTTGGAGGACAGTGCTCTATGACAGGGACCCAGCCTGCAGCCAAAGTTCTGACTCTCCCTTTTTCACTCATCCTCATCTTTCTACATCCCATCAGCTATTTTTCTGTAAAGACAATGAATAATTTCAGATCAGGTCTTCCATTCCAAAAGGCAGGGTCGAAGACATTACATAGGCACTCAGAGAATAAGAGTCCTCTTGGCTAAATTCAAAATATAGTAACACAAATAAAAATGCAACTGTGTAAATCAAACCTATTAAGAATAACTGAACTTCTTTATGAAATAATGTTTTACTTAAGTATGAAGGTAATGCCTCATCAAAATCAACTGCAATTATATTTCTGTTATACTAATATGTGAAAAGATTTTACTTATTCCCAATTTTAAAAATGTCTTCACACACATACTTAACTATAAATACTGGCAGCATTCATTCCACAAGCCTCTTAGTTGAGACAGTCCATCAGTGGGAAGCCTTTGTAGAATTCTGTTCTTCATATATATCTTTCAAGATGTGATTTACAGGGACTGGAGAGATGGCTCAGAGGTTAAGAGCACTGACTGCTCTTCCAGAGGTCCTGAGTTCAATTCCCAGCAACCACATGGTGGCTCACAGCCATCTGTAGTGAGATCTGGTGCCCTCTTCTGGCTAGCAAGCATACAGACAGACAGAACACTGTATACATAATAAATAAATAAATAAATAAATAAATAAATAAATAAATAAATAAATAAATGAATAAATGAATAAATAAGTTTAAAAAAAAGATGTGATTTACAAGGCAGATTAATTGTTTCCAGTGTCGGTTCTGTGAGAGGAGACAGTTCTCACTGCACACCTAAATGAACGATGAGATATGGAACTGTCTTTGTTCTTGCATAGAGATTGAAAAAAGAGGCTGTTAGGGTGCAATTGCGGCTGGAATCATGTATCTGCTACAAAGCTGGGAGACAATCAAGTGCACGGTTTAGAGTCTGGGGCCTGCAAAGCAGTGAGCAGCCGGACACGACTCTATTGCAAATGCTGTTATCAGAATGACTTTACTGTAATATAAGTTCTATACATAACTGTCACCTTTCCTCTTAATTTTAAATTACTTATATTAAGAAATGTTGATAAGCCTTTGGCAACATCTCATTTTCTGAATTATTTAGTGTTGCAAAACAGTAGGTATGAGAACCTTTGAATTTTGCCCTTGATCTTATATAAAAAAAAAAACAAGTAACAATAATAAAATACACCAAGTGTGGTGACATATGCATGTAATCCCAGCATTAAGAAGGCACAGGAAGGAGGACCATTAGTCGCAGAGCCACTGTCCTCCCCAGCAGCAAAATAAGCAAACAAACAAATCACAGTAATATTTTGTCATTGCTGAGCTATCCAACTGCTATACAGTAGGGCTATTTGAAATTATTCAGCGTCCACTCTTAGAAAAATTCTTGGAATCAACCATGGCTGAATCTTCGAAAAACAATTAAGTTTTAGCAATGACACTACTATTTCAAAGTACATGAGATGTCCAGCTCATAAATCAGCATCTATTTATGAATACACTTGAATACAAATATAAGGAATGCCAGATGAGTATAGTGAATGTGACCATCCATATGTGTGTGTAAATGCTGTCACATTTACATTTCATGGACTGTGACTCTACATATTTTTCCAAACGTATTTTTACCACCACCCCCCACCAAGTTTAACACATCTGAGAAGATTCTGCCTCTTCTTATCTGAACCTGTGCTTTCTTAATTCCCTTGAAAATAAGAATCATTTGACAGTGGGATCCACACTGCACTCGTCTTCCTTTTGGTACAGTGAGTATGCCATGGCTATGAAATATAAAGAAACAAAACCAGTGTGGTGCATCCTCTCCAATCACCACTAAGATGCTTAGAGCTGGAATGTGTGGTGTGCAGAGCAGAATGCAAACACTCAGAGCTCCCATTGCAGGATCCTGAGATCAAGCACATGTTCAGAGTCCAGCAGGAGAACTCGGTGCTGGGAGACAGCTGCACACACGGTAATCATCTGTTACAGCATCAGCTACAGAAAAAGAGAGGGGTGAAGCCTGCAGCAACACGTGTGTGAGCTTTGAATTTTCCCTCAGAACTGACCCCAATGAACATATTCCTTCACCCAGAAGACAAATGCATACAATATTTATGCAGACAGCCTACTCAAGAGTGAATCAAGAGATGTATTTTAGCCTTATCTGTCAAATTGGCGGGATCTCTGAAGGAAAGCCCATGATCAATACCAAATAGGTAAAATAATTTTATCAACTTCATGAAAATTCTACAAACTGCATTCCCACATGCTACCCAAAGATCAAACCCACTGCCATATGCTCCAACCCTGGCGCTTCCAGACATGCTCTGCCAAGTCTCTTCTGCGGAGAACCACACATAGTCTCTGATGTAATGCTCCATTGCCACAGGGACACAACTGCAAACACAGAGGACTGGAAGCTCAGTCCAGGTGGCTGCTTCCCCACACAACTGGATCAATATTGGATTTTGAATTTCATGCAATGTTCATGTGTCTCAAATTATTCTCCTTTGACATCCTTCCTCGGTTGTTTAAATACATCAAATCCTTTCTTAGACTACGAGCAATAGGAAGACAGCATGCATCCTCAGCCTGCACAGTGTGGTTTGCCAACCCTCACACAGCCTGTCCTGTGAATTCTTAACCCCAGTAACTCTCCCCACTTTTGACTGTCTTTGGAAGAATCACACTGCTACTGTTCCCAAGGGCTTGTTTACAGTTCAGAGCTCTTCACTTCATCACTCTGTGTGCCACATTTACACTGCAGTATGTACACAAGATGTTTTGACTAAAATTTGGGAATTAGGCTTCATGGGTCATAGCACTTTCTGCAGAAGCAGGAGGACCATGGCACCCAAAACCACCATACAAAAAACTAGGGCTGGCTTTCGCATACACAGTATAAAAGAGATAGAAGGCTTGCTGGGTCCTGCTGACTGCCAATCTAGCCAAAAGAGCAAGCTCCAGGTTCTCAAGAGAATAAGATTGAACATGATAGAGCAGAACACCCTATATCCTCCTCAGAAATCTACACTGCACACATACATATACACCACACACACACACACACACACACACACATTCTGTTGAATTGATAAGTAGCTTAATCCAAAATCTAAAACTAAATGCTGACACAATCCCAGAAGTGAAGAATTCTATTTCAACGAAGTTGTTTCATGCAAAACAAAATTACTAAGAAACAATGAGTAGAATCATCCTAGGACATATGTGTAAAATATATGTCAACAAATTAGATATCTGGTTCCATTCAGAATTTAATAAAAATCCAAATGATTTATTGCTCAAAAAAATTTTAAATAAGTGATACTTGACCTGTGATACAATTTGTAATACATTAAAAATATTTTTTGAAAAATCAGGTATGGTAGCCCATATCTGTAACCATAGTGTTGGGGAAATGGCAGATGAAAATAAGGACTCTACAAAACTGGCTAAAAGTCTTCTGTGATCTACGTAATTCCATGAGGAGGCTGAGTGAGAGATCAGAGAAGGGAATACACTTCCCTCTCTCAGCTCAGCAAACACAGAAAACACCAACACTTTCTGATGGAGTGCGGAGCTGCTGTTTCCACTGTGACTATTACGTGAGCAGAGGCTAGCTTATTAATTGTTCTGGACTGCGAGTTTTACAGATGAATGCAACTATAAAAACACATGCACATATTACCTCTACATTTTCTACAAAATCTCAAAAACTAATATTGAACCCTAGGTAGTACTGTCAGTCTGATGAAGTACCTAGAGCAAGAATCTTGGTATTGGCAACTGAAACATAGTTCACAAGAACAAACCACACTGAGGGATAGGGAGAGACAGCTGGATCAATAGACACAGGACAGGAACTATGACAGGGCGCTCATGGTGAATGTATAGTGGACACCATTACTGTCTGCAACTTTTCTCAACTAGGATACCTCAAAGGCCACCCCCACAGTGATGCACTTCCTCCAACTGGGCCACAACTACTCCAACAAAGCCACACCTCCTAATAATGCCAGCAGACCTTCCCATCTGGATGAATTGTAGCTTCTGAAACCAGAAGATAAAATCAGCTGCTTCTGTTAGTGAGGAGGAAAGAGAGATGAGTGTTGACCCCACGTGCCCAGCATATACTAGTAAATGCCTAGAAAGCCTGGCCTGTGAACCTGGGAGAGTATGCACACACACCGGGGTGGAAGTGGAGTCCTCCCTCCAGTGGCCACGAGATGTGCAGCTCGCCACGCTCTCCTGCCTTTGCATTCATCACTATTTTAGTTCATCTTCATATGCAAAGAAAAAAATCAGAATAGATGGAAACATGAAATTAGTTTAAGAAAAAGGCTAATACCAAAAAGGAATACAATGAAAATATTTACAGATTTCTATTAAATATCAAAAGAATTCAAGAAGCCAAGACTTGACAGTTTGAGAAGTTTCTCAGACAGGTTAAATTTAAAGAAGTGTTTCTGAAACATAGTAGTCATAGATGCAGGCTTAAAGCAAAGTACAAATTAATAATCTTTCTCTATACAAAATCCTAGAAAACTGAAAAATGAAAATCCTAGAAAAGTGAAAAGGTCGGTGGTACACATATGTCACGGCAAGGGCAGTGTGCACAGAGGACAACCCTTTGCACTGTTACTCTTCTGATCAGACTACTCTACTCTTGCCGCTCCACACCCTGTGAGGAACAGAAGGTACTCACCAAAGTCAAAAGAGCTTTCTTTTTTTTTTTTTTGAGTTTTTATTAATTTATTTATTTATTAAAGATTTCTGTCTCTTCCCCGCCACCGCCTCCCATTCCCTCTCCCTCCCCCAATCAAGTCCCCCTCCCTCCTCAGCCCAAAGAGCAATCTTTAATAGAAAAAGACCCCACGTAATTGAACAGTGTCCTGATCTCAGCCTGTCTGGAGGAGACAATACTTCATTCACCAGGGAGGAACCGTCAGAAAGGCTTCATATGCAACCGCCAACACACCCTCAGACCCAGACTCTCCTCCCGTAGCTCAGGTACCCAGCCTTCCCGCGTCAGTTATGTACAGACATAAATTTCCATTCCCTTCGGGTCATTCTTCCTCTTCTTTTTCTTTTCTTTGCCAGATCAATTAACGCTTTCAAATCCTTAGTAGTAAAACTAATGTTGAGATAAGCTAAGAGATGTGTGAGTCCAGCACATGGATACAGATGCATAAGACCAACACCAACTGAAAGATACAGAATGGTCCCCTTACCCCAATGTCCCCAGCTACCACCAACTGTCAATATAGTTAGAGATGCTGCTCTTCCTAGGGGCACTTCCAACCAAAAGAACCACTGAGCCTCTCTGCTAGCACAGTTTGGCCTTTGAGAGATTATCATAGAGATACTTGATGGGCTTCCTCTTCGTAAGGAATCCAGATGATACCAGCACCAGCACTTATTCTAGTTCATGACTCAAAAGTGCTCAGTTGGAAAGACAGCAGTTTACCCAATGATCCCACAAAGGATACAACAGGGATTTTTCTGCTTGTTGCAACTAAGAAGGGAACTATAGTAAATTTTTAAAAATTAAGTATTTGATGTTTAAGTACTATATTTGCATCTTGTCTCCCCTCCCTTCTCAAATTCATGGCTTATCCTTTATTACAATTACATATATACTTAGACATAAATTTATAAATGCAACCTGCTGGATCCCCTTTAGAGTTCTTTATCATGTTCGCATGTTTGGGGCTGCCAACTTGGTACTAGATAAACTATAAGGCGGTAGGGGAATGTGCCTGAAGAAGACTGATTCTCCCTCTCTTAGAAGCCATTAACTGCCTGTACCTCGTCTTATAGTAGTTGGGATCTTGAGAGATTCTGCCATCCAAACTGGCTTTTTGTTTGTTTGTTTGTTTGTTTGTTTTGTCTTGTTTTGTTATGGGTGGGGATAGCTGTTGTTTAATTCTTCTTTCATATAATAAATACATCCCAACCATAGTTTCCCCTACCTCCACTCCTCCCAACACCCTATAACCTCCTTTCTCCCCACTTCAGAAAAAAGCAAGCCTCCCAGGGATATCAACAAAACACAGCATAACAAGACACATTGAGACTACATACAAACCCTCATATCAGGGCTGGGTGGGGCAACCCAGTTGGAGGAAAAGGATCACAAGAGCAGGCAAAGGAGTCAAAGACACCCCCATTCCCACTGTTAGAGGAGTCCCACAAAACCCCAAGCTAACAACCATAGTATATATGCAAAAGACTTGGCCCAGACCCCAGCAGCTGCCATGCTCTCCGTGATTCGCTTGGGCCCTAGTTAGTTGAATCTGTGCGCTGCGTTCTCCTTCTGTCTTTGATCCCTCCGCTCCTATAATACTCCTGTTCTTCCATAGGCTTCCCCAAACTCCAAGGGGCAAAGACCAGTGGAGATCTATAACTGGGGTTCTCTCTGCCTAACATATGGCTATGGGTCTCTGCGTCTGCTCACATCAGCTGCCAGAGGAAGTCTCCCTGACGATGATTAGACATGGTTTCAACTGGTGTTGGGGTCATGCAGTTCTTGTTTGGACAGCACATTGTTGAGATTTCATGAGTGTCGCTTCCCTGTCATATCAAGAGGATACTACTATAAAACAAATTTTCTGATCCTCTGGCTCTTTTTGAGTCTTCTTTTATGATGTTCCCTGGGCTTTAGTTGTAAGGTTGTGTTATAAGTATTAATTGGTTAGATAGCCCATGGTCATTTGTTTTCTTGTTTTCTGCATTTTGAGCTATTGTAGCTTTCTGTAACCAACTCTATCTGCTACAAAAAAAAAAAAAAAAAAAAAAAAAAACTTCTTTATAAGGGGTGAGAGCCTCACTTATCTGTGGGTATCTGTGGGTACAAAGATAAGTATTTAGAATGAAGTTAGCAATTATACTGGTTTAGGAAAAAAGCAAAAGTAGGATCTTCTTTAGAATCAATGGCCTCATCAGCCACAAGTAGTGGGCTAGGTATAAAGTACCCGTCCTGCCCTTCTACTGAGCTGGCCTTGGACCAACTAGGTAGCTGTTTGGTTACCTGCAGGATATAGTGCTACTGTTGCATCTTTAGAGCTATTTGGCTATTCTGGTTGTTGCTGTAATTGGAAGGGACTTCAGATGGCGAGGGCTACTGATTGCACCTTGCAAAGCACCTTCAGATACTACAACAGCTAGGCATGAGGGAAGGGGCTTCTTCCCTCCGGTTTCTATGGGGCAAAGGAAATTCCATATATTGTTTTGGGAATCTCACAGGGTCCTCTAAAATTACCCTACCTGGTACTTAAGTTTTTCTTAGATAATCTATGGCTTTTAGAGGGAGCATTGTCAATTCAAGTTGTATAACTTCATTTAAGCAAGTTACACATACACACATACATACACACACAATCTCAAGTAAACATAATATTATTCTCTATAGCTTTTCCTAATAAGTATTAGTTTTCTATCCTCCCTGCCCACTGCCCAGTCTAAGTCTCTCCCAGCCTCATTGTTTTCTAAATCCTCCTCCGTGGTTCTTGAACCTTAACATTTCCCTCTCTAAACTGCACCGCAACTCTATGGTCCCATTTTACTTTCCTGGTACTTGCAGATGCTCACATCTGAAGATTTAGAACTAAAACTAAATAAAAAAAGAATATTTCTTATTTACATGCCTTTCTTTTGTGTGACATAAATTTTCATTTCCTACGCCCCAAAGTGAAATATGACCACACGACAAGAATAAGCTTACCTTCTTACCAGTGCATACCCAAGTGAGGCGATATGAGAGCAGATACTCCACAATGTCCCCCACACCTCACTGCCGCAAGATTGCATCTTCACTAATCTAACAGCTTGGGTTGGGAGTCCTTGATAGTGATGCTTTTTTGAAAATACTTGACAAGCACTTATTTCCATTGGGATTTCTTCTGTGGATGGTGCCTGTTCAAGTATTTCAAATGGTGTTATTCTCCTGCTATTTTCAAGGTCCTTTTTATATTCTGGACAAATGTCACCCAACCTGTGGCTTGCTTTGTATTCCCCAAATCGGAAGAGTCATAGAAAAAGAGTTGTCACTTTGATAAAGTCTACCTTTTGTCCTTTAATAGATCATGCTTTGTGTTTCATGTCCAGAATCTCTGCTTATCTGCAGGTTGCAAAAAAAAAAAAAAAATGTTCCCCTACATTTTATTCTACAGTTGTTAGAGTCTTTACATTTCATGTTTGATCTCTATTGGTTTGACTGTTGTATACATGGGAAGTTGGAATCAAAGACATTTTCTTTTCTTTTTCCATATGGATATTCATCATAATGAAAACACTGCTTCCTGCCTTGAATGGATATTTGAACCTATATCAAAAATCAGTTGGCTGCATCTGTGTATTTCTATTTCTAGACTCACTATTCTGTTTCCAGTAGCTGGTGCATGTTTTTTCATACACTGCCTTGGTGTGACTACTTCACAAAGCCAGAAGTGTGGAATGTTATTTATCCGACTTTATTCATTCTCAACGGTATTAGAAAACTCTACTTCCTTTGTATTTCTTCTACAAAAAAAAAAAAAAATCCTACTGACACTTGTAATTTCTTTCAGTCTAACCCATGAATTTGAGAACTGACACATTTCCCACTTTGATCTTCCGGTTCATGAACACTACATTTAATGCTTAGCTTCACGCAGGTCTTCCTTAATTTCTTCTGATTATTAGGTTTTTAAATATTTATGCTGCACAATATCTGTGAGGTTTTTTTCCTACGTATTTAATTGTTCTTGGGACAACGATGGAAAGAGAAATCTTCAATTTCTATTTGCATACATATACAAATAGGATCATTGTGTAGGTTGATATTTTATCCTTCCTAAACTCAGAGCTCTAAGAATTTTATTTTAGAAATCGTGGGATTACCTACAGATATTCATATGATCACTAAACATTTTCACTTTTCCAATTGCACAAGGGTCTAACCTGACACATCCATCTGAATGTTTTGGGAATGGGAAACTGAGGCAGTTACTAGCCTGAGGTACCAGGCCTGACCAGAAGGTGAACTCTTTAGTTTCAGATATGGTGGTCAATTCACAGCCAGCCACACGGGCCTTCCAGCTCTCCCTTTCATTCTTTTCCCTTTGAACTTGCCTTGCTGTGGACCTAGCATGTTCCTATACAAGCTTGAATAAACAATAACCAGGTCGATACTCAAGTGGTATACGCTTTCACAAGAAAAACCCAGCAGAGAAATCAAGGAGAAACGTTTTGCACATCCCATCTCAAAGAATGCACCCAATTTACTAAAATCTATTCAGCAATACCAATTTAGCAACAGTTCTTACTAAGAATTCAATCTACGTAACATAAAATGTCTATGTGAAATAAAAGAAGTAATATTAAAGTGAAGTCAGTCATTTATGGTGTTTCGTAGAAAAGATTTAACACAACCCTTAAGGCTATCTGATGAAATGAGTAAGTCGGCTTCACCCAAACCCATGCTCTATGAGAACGATGTGCGGAAGGCAATCGAGCTGAGCAGGGACTGTGCAGTTCTCCCAAACTCACTACATAGCTATGATCATTCCAGAGCACCAAAGGATAATTAATTCAGAACAATGGGAGCTTCGGGGCATTCACTCAGGTGTGAATTTCCTCCTCTCAGAAGACGCGCACTGAGAAGGCAGGAGTGCCAGGGCAGCACTCAGAGAACATCAAGACAAACTATGAAATGAGAACACACCCTAGGCATCGGGAAATCCAGCCAGAAAAAAATGTTTTCATCTAAAACTCCAATGGACTGAGCAAAATAAGTGCTGCAGAAAGAAGTAAGAATAGTAGGAAATATGGATAGTAAAGGCAATGAGGAGTGAGCAAAAGAGAAACAAATGAGGACATTAGCCATGGAATTCTTGTGAAGATGTTCAGACAATGAAAAGAAGTCTCAGCCTTCTTTCCAAATTCAATTTTTTAAAAAATTGCTTCAGTGTTCCTGTATTCTCTACACACTGACCAGTGGTGGGTTTCCGTGTTAATGGAAATTTACTACAAGAAGCTTCCCTGGTGAAGGTTGAAAGACTCACTGATCTATAGGTTTAGGAATAAATCATAAGAGCCATTTTATTGCTTTGTCCGGTTAGTAGAATAATAGTAATGTATTTCCCCTCTGGTTCATGGTGTATCTGACCATAGATTCTGAGTCCGTTGTGGGTTCTTGCTCATACAGCAGGCCTTAAATGCCATCAAAAGGCAGCTGATCACACCCATAACATTACTGCCAATTGTGCACCAATAGACGTGTCTTGCCAGGCTAGTTATTATTATAGCCTGTAGGTTAATAACTGATAAAACTGATGAGTACTTTTCCCTGCAGTTGTATTTCTCCATGTTCTGTAACTCAAGTAATGGTGTCTTTAGCAAAAGGATCTTATCATCAAGTTTTGGAAGATAACAAATAGTACTGCCAATAGCCTGTAATGTTGAAGAGGGGTATCTAGGAGATCCCATTTGTCAACAATTCAAAAAACGGGTAACCCATTTCTGGTACTGTACAACATCTAGTTTGAGTATTGTTCCCCCTTTATTGTTTATATAATCTCTCTCCCTCCCCAACCCCGGGTGTGTGTAGTTGGCTTTAGTATTAGTCAGCCCTACCCATATTCCTTCCTATACCCTGTCCTCCCATTTCCTAACTCATTTAATCCTTATAGCTGCATTTCCCCCTTCTCTATTTATAACATATCCTATGTCCCCTTTGTTGAACTACTCCTTCTTTTCCCATGGTTCCTTCACTGTTGTTTAATCTCTGTGAGAATTCTAAATGAAGCACACATGTGTCAAGTGTAAAGCTAGCGTTCGCATACAGGACGAAGCATGTAACATTTGTCTTTCTGGTCTGGGTTGCCTCAGTCAGGATGACATTCTATTCCCAGCCATATATCTGTAGATTTCATAAATTCATTTTACATTTCCCAATGTAAATGTATAACATTTGCATCATCCATTCACCTGTTGATGGGTATCTAGGCTGTTTCCATTGATTGGTTACTATGGAGAAAGCAGCAATGAACACAGAGACAGTATTTATACAGTACAATATAAAGTCCTTTGAGTACAGCTGGATCTAGAAGTAGATCTATTTCAGCTTTGTGAGGAATCTCCATACTGACTTGGAGAGTGGCTGCACCAGTCTGCACTTCCCAACAGCAGTGAATAAGTGCTCCCCTTCCCCGCAGATTCAACAGTATCTAATGCCATTTGGGGTTTGGTTTTATGTTTGGTTTTATTTGTTTTTAATCTGACTGGGACAAGATGAAATCTCATAGTACTTTTAAGTGCATTTCCCTAACAGCTAAGAATGTTAAGCACTTTTTTCAAGTGTTTCTCAGCTGTTTTTTTATCTTTTGAGAACTCTAGTTCCATCTATCATTTTTGTAACTGGGTTCTTTGTTTCCTTGCTGTTAGGGTTTTTGAGTGGTCTGTATATTCTAGATACAAGCCTTCTGTCAAATGTTGTATTAGTCAGTGTTCCCTAACAAAACCAAACTGAATATCAATACAGAACAATATAAAGAATGAATGTGCATGGGATTTATTAGAATGGCTCACAGGCTGCAGTCCAACTATTATTACAACAGCAGCTTTCTCCCAGTGGAAGGCCCAAGAGCCCAGGAGTTGCTCAGTCCACAAGGCTGGGTGTCACTACAGCTCTTCAGTACACATCAGAATCCAGAAGAAGGAGGCCCTAATTCCAGCAACGGAATGAACTTGCCAGGGAGAGTTAAAGTAAGCACATAAAGAGCACGTGATTTCTTCTTCTGTGCCCTTTATATAGACTGCCACCAGAAGGTGTAACCCAGATTGAAGGTGAATCTTCTCACGTCAAATGATCCAATCAACAAAAGAAAAATCCCTCACAGAAGTACCCAGCTGATTGCAGATGTAATCAAGCTGACAACTAGGAATAGCCATCACAGATGTACAATTAGAAAAGACTTTTCCCCCAAATTAATAAGCTAATTTTATACTCAAATGATGGTGCCATTTGCTGGACAGAAGTAGTTTGGTTTAACAAGGTACCTTTAAAATACTGTTGGGTTCAATACCTGAGCTACCAGGGTCATGTTCCGAAAGCATTTTACTATACCAATGAGTTCAAGCTTGCCTTATACTTTCTTCTTTTACAGAGTATGGGTATCGGGTCCTAAATTGACTTGTAGTTGAATTTTGTAAAAGATGAGAAATATGGGCCTAGTTTCATTCTTTTACATGAAACTATCTAGTTTGACATGACTTTGATGTTATTCATTGAATATGCTGTGATATTTTGTCCAGTGTGTATTCTGTCAAAAACCAGATGTTTTTACAGATGTAGATCCATGTATAGGTCTTCAATTCTATCCCACTGATGAATGTGTCTATGTGTATGCCAGTATTATACTCACTAGATGGGATATCTCAAATCCCTGCACTAAGGTTCAAGGATCTGTGCGGACGGGGAGGCAGTGAAATTGGAAGAATGAGAGGTAGATCATCTCAAAACAACAGCATTTTCCAAACACAACAGAAAAGATGCAGGAATTATGGTAACTTGTACAAGACCTACACAAGGTCAATCCAAACACACACCAACAAGAAGGATAGGAAGAGGCCATGACATGAGCGAAATATGTAACTGGAAGTCCACTCTTCACACAGACCCTCACTGTGCGATCACAGCCACTGCTGGACACTCCAGGAGCTAGTGAGCTTAACCACAGCATGGGAGCCCAGGCCCAATTCCCTCATGTGCATTTGTTAGACAGGCATGTCCTCCCAGGGGTTGGCATCAGCGCTCAGCTCCACGGCACCCTGTCTTAAAGTTGTTCTGCCTCGTTCCTCTGCAAGTAAGTGAGAATTAAGGGAGAAAAATAAAAATAAAGGGAAAACTCAAAAGCAGAAATACAAATAAGAAAGACGGAAAAGAACTTTCACGATATCCCACTCTGAAAGTGACATCAACACGTATTCTGAAAAACGAGTAAACGGGGCACTGAATAGATAATCAGTCATGCACATTTTGGAATAAGAGGATGCAATGGTGGCACTAGAACTCTCATCAATAACTCATTATCAAAGAGGGTGCCACTAGCTAGCAAGGAATTCATGATGAATACCACCACCTCCTAGGCCCAGTTCGGCCACCTTCTATTATAGAAAAAGTGTTTAAAAAAAAAAGTGTTATAACTTCTGGACAGTTGTGGCGATTTTGAGGAATGTAACTCTAAGTCCCATGCACATAAACAGCAATATTGTCATAGAGAACTCAATAGAACCAAAGTTATTTACCAGTTATCTAAGAAATTAGATAGCAAGGCTCTCCAGAACAGCGTTTTAGGAGCAGGTCTCGTTTTCCACCACGCACAGTGTCAGGTGACTACTGATCACTCTACATCAGCTGATGAAGTGGATGTGCAAACAAATGGTAACATACAATCAGTGTCACCAGGGCGTCTTCCAGTCTCAGGTCCTAAATAATTAAGTCCATTCTTGCATCCCTGCATATAAATTTGGTAAATTTATATGCATATGTGGGAAAATAAAAGAGAAAAAGAATCGAACAAAAATACCAACACAGGCAGACCTACACGTAAAAGGTATTTTACAGGGTTAAAACAAGCAAGAAAAAAAATCCACATAAACTCATATTATCTCATGACTAATACTTTTGGTTAACCTTGTAAAGTCACAAAAATATACATTACAAATAACTAAATCACATATGTTGTTTTAAAACTCAAACCAGGAATTCTTACAAATGACCTTATTGTAAAACCAACTTTCTCAGTGGACTTATAGGAAAAACATGCATTCCTCAGAGACTATTTCATCAGATAAAGTAAATGAGGTCTTAACTACATGCGCTATTACCTTTTTAAAAGCCAAATAAAACATTGTGCTTTGTCAGGGTTAGAAAAAAAAATAAACCAACTGAGACTACCATGCTGATCCTGTAGTAAAACGAAAGCAAAATGGTTTTAAAAGTAAATACGGGGTATGTATTATTCTAGTGTTGGAGAAAGCTGACAGGCCTGCCAAACATTACATGTGTATCCAATTACACATAATCTTGGTTGGGCTACACAAACTAGGTCCCACCCCCCCCCTCTTCTGACCAAACTGGAAAAGAAATTTTCTTGAAGAAACAGGACCATCTACAGAAGGCCCTTGATATATCCAACCACATTCACTAATTCCTTGCACACAGAACCCAGTTCCATGGACCACAAAGCAAATAGAGGCTTGATAGGAGATGGCATGAAGGGTCAGAACACTGGGTAACAACTGTAAAAAAAAAAAAAAATTCATATGATTTAGCAGTTCTACCATAAATATCCCCTGAAATTACAATTTTTGTATAGGCTCATCTCATTGTGTATATAGTCTAGGCAGGCCTGGAACTTGTAATTCTTCTACCTCAGCTTCCCAAGTGCTCAATTCACACAAAACTGCCAAACTCTCTCCAATCCCTCCCCCCGGCATTGTCTTATGAAAACCCCAGCACACTGATTTCCTCGCCATACTACACACAAAGTGAGGTCATCCAGCCAAGGCTATTGCTCATAGATTTGGTTTCATTTTTAATTCTCCTTTGATTGCCATCTACAAGATAAATTAAAATACCACCTCCATACAACATTGCAAAGAAGCCCTCTCGCACATGCCAACAATCCACCATGATCCTGAGGTGGCTTTCTCACTTCTACACTCTTGCAGTGCACGGGGTTCTATTACAGCGCTGATTTGTGTTCGGGTCTTTCCTTTCTCCCATGGAATTCTCCCATGGAATTCTCATGGGAGAAACAAATGAACTCCTGCTATCCATAATCAATAGGAAATTATCAATCACATTTGAACAAAACTAATAAACAACACAAAAGAAATAAGTAAACTCATATATTTTCTTAACAAACAAGCATAGGATCCTTTTACGTACACAGGTAAGCTGTATTTTCTTAAGATTTATTTTATTTTATTTTATGTATATGAATGTCTGTCTGCATGTATATACATATATGTGTTTAGTGCCAGTTATGGCCAGAGAAGGGTATGAGATCCCCTGGAACTGGTGTAATAGACCATTTTGAACAGCCACATGTGTGCTGAGAACTAAACCTTGATTCTCTGCAAGAACAGGAAGTGCTCTTAATCGCTGAGTCATCTCTTCAGCCCCCAGTCAGCTGATACTTCAAATCAAAAGTTAATAAAAACTCTCTAAATTGTAAAGCATCTTTAAGCCGTTATACTGATTTTGTTCACACCATACAATATGTGAAATGACCTGAATAAACTGCCAATCATTCAATTCAACTTTCTTTAAACTCATATCTATAGTGGTGGGCATAACTTTCGATATCTTTACTTTTGATTTTTCTTAAATCCAAATTCAAAGTGATTCTCCCACTTCAAACTAGACAGTTTTGCTCATCAGAAATAAGCAAAGTATATTGTTTTGCTTAGGACAAGAGAACAATGTAACAAGCTAGGGTTTAAAATGATTTTTAAAATCAGACATTTATATATGCCAGTGATAAATACATGCACATGCATGTAAATATAAATAGTGTGAATATACATGTTCATTACGAAGTTTATATAAGATAGTGGTTGACTAAAAAAATTTACAAAATTTAATATTAAGCCTATCCTAATATTGTCTAGCATTTGTTAACTGAGAGACTCAATTTAAGAACCTTTATTGAGCCAGCATTTGAAAGTTCTGAAATTTAAGGATAAATACATAAATACAGGTATGGGCCAATAGTGCCATCCACTGTTCCATTAAAAATCTTTCCCAAATACAGTTTTATAAGGCATAAAAAATCCACTGTATTGAAATTTTGCTTGTACACTATTTAAGTGAAAATAATATATTTGAAGAATCCAGTGAAGACATGGAAAGAGCTACGAATTTCAAGACAAACCAGCTTTTGTTTGAAAGATTAAAATGTTACAAGTACAAGATGGCTTTAAATACTTCAGCTTCCTAGTATTTAATTGTTTAGGATGTTTCATTTTTGTTTTCAACAACTACAACAAAAAGCCATCTCTAGGAAGAGAAGTAAAAAGCACACTGTTCAGACAGGGCTAGAACGGTTTCTGTCTTCACTTTGCCATGCCCACGTGCTCAGCAGATTCCAGTGGGCTGAGGTCTGGAGGACACACACTAAAGCGTTCAGAACAAAACTGCAATTATTTCGTTATTTACACATTCACTTACAAATAAGCACACATTTTCCAGACATGGTGGTACATACTTGAAAACTCTAACACCGGGGAGGAAGAAGCAGGAGGATCACTACTTTGAGTATATCCTGACTCAAAAAACTGGCAAAACCTCAATCACTGCAATAAAAGATAAAGAACTGATTACAGAGGATTAAGTCTGGACCTTAGATGTGAGCCCCTAAGTGTTTGTGACCAAATGACAAAAAGGAAGAAGCCTCCAGGAGGGGAAAGGATCACAGGAAATGTTCGTACAGTCTGTATGAAAATCTCATCAATATATCACTTAAAACATGGTAGACAGCACTGAACCTGTCAGCACGAGAGGTGAGCTGAGAAATGATGAATTCATCCAAGACCCCAGATAAAACAACAGGGTCTGAAACTCCAAACTCCAAGTCCAAACTCATCCCACTGAACTTTGTGGCCTCCAGAACAGGCTGGTTTCACATCCCAGGAACCACAACATGACTAAAACCTCTGCCTAGCCCTGGGAGGGGACCATTTACAGTTACAGCTTTTAGTGGCTACATTTCACAGGCTGTTTTAGAATGGCACAAATTTCCTTCTGAAGAAAACCTGACACAAAGCAAGTAAAGACTGGGATGTGCTCTAAGCTACCACTTTGAGAGCAATCAAGCTACAGGTCCCCGTTTGACCAAAAAGGGCACTCCTGCAGATATGGCTGCACACATACCCTGGAGCTCTGGCCAACACTTGATTGTTTGCCAACTGGTGAGTTACATTTTCATTTTTCAGAGTAATAGCAAACTACTGTGATGACTAATCTTGATTGTGAATTTGAACTCAGAGACAGATACGGGCTAAGTAAAGCACACTTAGGGTAGATGCCTGTGAGGGTGTCTCCACAGACAATGCACACGGGGGCACTGACACAGGACGATGTACCCTGAATGCAGTTAGGCATCTAAATAAATAGGGCCCAGGTGGACCACAAGGGGATGGGGGGGGAGGGGACTGGCACAGGTGAACTCTGACTCTGCACTTCCTGCCTCCTCACACCCAGCACTATAATCAGGCAGCCATGGTTTGAATGCTCAGAGCCTGGGAACCAAAATAACTCTTTTTTTCCTTTCGAAGTATTTCTGTCAGAGCAGCACAAAAGCCTAGCACAGCTACTAACCACTCCAGCTATTCAGCCACAGAAATGAAGCCTCTTTGGGGAAATCAAGGTCAGTGTGTTGGCTGAAATACTTTCTAAACAGTGCTTATGACAGGTACATATTTAAGGACAGAGGCCAAGGAGATGCGGCCATTCTACTACTCCTTGCTGCTTCTGTCTGTGGCAGAGAGGGACAGTAAGAGGACATATGAGAGTCTAAAGGACCTCAAAGTCAGAGACCTAAAGAGGCATTGTGGGTGCCATCACGACAAAGAGTCAGCTGAAGTAGTTTTTCCAAATACAGAGTCTTTGATACCTCTGCTTAAAGATATATATATATATATATACACATACATATATATATATATGTATATATCAACATTTCAGTTTTATAGGTGACTTTGGAGAAGTTCGTTTATCTCTATATTCTACAATTTGATAATGTAATAAGCCCAAATTATATTTTCAAATGCTCTGTGACCATATCCATCTAATAATGCCCATCATTTAAACAGACTCAAAAGTAACAAGAGAGCACTAATAATAACCATTTCTCTAAAACTTGTTTCAGTTCTGTAGGACAAGTTCACAGCCGATGTCTTTCATTCGTGTGTTTACAGAGAGGCTATATATCAAGGACTATAAAGGAGCCTGATGTGGGCAGACATCTCAGAAAGTTAAACCATCTGGGTCGGAATGTGTTCCTGAAGCTTAGCTGCATACAGAGGGAGAAATGGGGAGTAACAGATACTTTTTAAAAAAATGATAATAAATCCAATTATGTAGTTTAAAGAAAATTAAATTCTCCTCAAAGCCAACTGCCATCTTTCTTGTCCCTGACTGACAGAAAATAACAAGAGACAAGATAAGCAATAAAGGAAAAAGTATCAGGTCCCAGTCAGGGTCAGGAGCTGTTTCTGAGATGTGCTTAAATGAGGGACAGATTGGAGCCTTCACCCTAGGATAACCTGAAGGCGCTGAGACCACACTAACACAGCGGGTGGTAAAGCAGAGTCAACTCTCAGCTTTGGAAGATGAAGACTGCCAAGTGATGGCTTTAACACCAAAGAAATCAGCAAGTAGATCACAAACTGCCTTCATTTCCCAATGTCCAACTTGTTGCTTCATGTCCCTTGCACCACCCCTACTGTCCTTTCCTCTCTCCTCCACTCCCACTGCTAGGAAAAGCAAAGGCAGGAAAGCAACCAGCCCCTGACCACCTGACTATGAACCCAGAGTCAGAGAAAGAAACATACTCTGTATTTGAGACCTGGGCCAGGGAAAGACACATCCTTATCCCTGAACTCAGAACTAAAGACATGTGTCCTGGCTCTGAAACTAGTGTCAAAGAAACACACTTTGTCCCTAGAATTAGAGTCAATGAAAGAAATACGCCTTGGTCCTGAGATTAGAGTCAAAAAGCTAAAAAGGACCAATGAAAGAAATGCAGTTTGGCCATTAAGTCAGAGCCATTTCTACCCCCACCAGCTAAACTGACCAATCCCTGAGCAGGGAAACACTACCCAATCTCCCACTCCCCTACCCCACCACTACCACCACTACCCCACCCCACCCCCATCCCTACCCATTCTCCTTAGGAAAACTCTGCCCCTAAGAAGCCCTATATAAACCTCTCCACACCTTCAGTTAAGAGTGGCCTTAAGTGGCTGAGGCAGCCACTCTCCTGGACTCCTCCTTCCCAAAAAAAATCTCTTCTCAAAAGAGTCTTGGGTGACAACCTTCATTCACCAGCAGAAGAACCTGGCTGGAACATCCCTTAGGGAACTGAGCTGAAAACCCTTGCTGAGAAGCTCCCTAGGAGACCTCAGCAAGGCAGAGCAGAACAGAAGAACCTTGCTAGGAAGCTCTTTAAGGGGGCTGAGCAAGGCTAGAGGAGGAAAAGTAAAAACTTTAGCTGGAGTCCAAGGAGATTGCTACATTTCTGAAGGGGGGGGGGCTTCCCTTATCAGAGTGTTAGCAAAAGAAACATCTTGGACCAGAAAAGAAGCAGATAGCTCTGCCAGGACGCTCCAGTAAGGGAACAGAGCAGAACTCAGCTGTAGCTGCTCTCCAGGAGAGGAGCAGGATCTCTGTATCTTTCGTGGAGATCATCCCCTACCACACCCCAGCTTCAGGTGTCCTGACTAAGGAAAATTGATACCAGAAAGAACTGGAGTAAAGAATCTCTTGAACTAAAATTCACATATTTAATATAGCAAACAGAAACAAGGCACTAAAGATAAACTTACCAGAGAAAAATATAAAATGTTAGAGATAAAAGGTTTTTTCTATATCTTCATAAACAAAATTTTAAAATACCTTTTGCAAAGCCTTTGTACATGTACTGTTAGAAAATTAATAATTCCTGAAGTCTAACAAAAACATTATCTGAAATTGTCAACTTATTTCTTTTTTTAAAGGCGACTAAACGTCTGTCTGATATACCTATCATATGATTATCTATGTACACATGAGTGAGGGTGCCCTCAGGGAATGAAGGTTCAGATACCCTGGAGCAGGAACCATAGAACTTTGTGAACCACTCCCCATGGGTTCGTGAAGAAAAATTGAGACCTCTACAAAAGCAGTCTGTACTATTAACTGCCGGGTCATGTCAAAGCCCTGCTTTGATAGTTTTAAATTAACATTAACATAAAAACAACTGTATATATTCAAATGGTGACCTAGAAACCATATCATGAAGCATGCTCCAAAGAGGGCCCCCCTCCTATATTAAATCACAAATACGAAAGGTCTAGCACAGTTCTTAATTTGCAACAACACACTGAAATCTTCGTAAACTTTGATAAAGAGAACGATTATAGGCATAACCATTTAAGCATATTTTAAGCAAGTTTTTTAAAAAAAAAAAAAAAGCAATTTGCTCCACCAGCAATAAGGATTAAAAAAATAAAACCTAAGCAAAGATCTTACAATTTGATACTATGGAATGACACTCATGGGGCCGATTTCATGTGGGAGAAACGATAAGATGGCCAGTAACTGGGCAAAGTGATGACTAGTCACAGCTCCCAAAGTCCCACTGAGATTTGAGATAATATCAACTGACTTAGCATCAAAAATGTACTTGCTTACTGACTTCCTAGGGTCATTTCTATATTCTCTGATATAAGGGATAAGACCATGACAGTTACAGCAAGTATTCATTGAACTTTGGGATTCATTACAGTCTCACTGCAGAAGAACTAAGTCCATGATCACATATGAGAGAAAATTTAACATAATGCTATTTTTATAAGCAAAATAAAATTGCAATACAAGTTATTTAACAATTTTACAATGATTAATATAAGGCAAAATTGGAATGACTTTAAAATAAAACATCCAGGGACTGGAGAGATGGCTCAGTGGGTAAGGGCACTCACTGTAATTCAGAAGGTCTGGAGTTCAATTCCCAGCACCCACATGGCAGCTCACAACTGCCTGCTGCCATCTTCTGGTGTGCAGATGTATATGCAGACAAAATACCCACATACATAAAGTACATAAGTAAAGAATCACATTTTAAAATACATAGTTCGGATAGCTAATAGTCAAATATGGTTAGTATTTGGAGCAACCTCTACTAGATCACATACAAGCAATCACAAATGCCAAGTACCCAGCCACTCCGGAGACTATTTCATCTCTTTTACTCTGATTTAGTTTGAGGAAGAATGGTAACTGGTTGAGGCTGGCTCTCACTCATACTGCCCTAGAGCTCACTACATGGGGCAGGCTGGTTTTAAACTCCAGACCCTACTGTCTCAGCCTGGGATTGCTGGCATGAGCCATGAGATTGTTTTATTTTATTCAAGATTTCTAAAAGATTTTTAACACGGGAAATAAAATCCATGTTTATTGCTCATCCCATAGCCCCAAATGGGAAAAATAGTAGCAAAGATATAAAATCCGGCCTCAAACACACATGTAATTGAAGCCAAGACACTTCAAGACATAGAAGTGACCATGTTCAACAGTTTTACCACTTTCTGTGATTTTCCTCCCCCAAGAAAACATCCAGCTGCCTCTTGGTGTCACATGTCCATGGACATACCAGCTGATCTCATCGAGTTCATCATGTCAAGAACAACTCAGAGATACTCACCCCGTGTTGATTGAAATGATTTCTATCAGTGGATTCTTCCTGATTTTTGGCAAATCCAGTCTTGCTCCCCCCAACCGCTTCCCATTGTCTTTCTTCTGGCCCAGGAGCCTCACTGAGTGACCTTCAAATCAAGCACAAGACACACATCAGCATGCCACACAAATCCACCAGCATTTACCATTTTCGATAAATATGTTCAGGATTGTATTTGATTTTTTTTTTTTCTTACAAGAGACCAGGGAGAAAATTCATCCTAAAGAAGATGTGATCTTTTGAACATAAGAATACAGTAAGAAAGGGAGAGAAAGAAAATGGTGTGGGAAGTTCTGTCTATGTGTTGCTTTTATTGGTCAATGAATAAAGAAGTTGTTTTGGCCTGTGACAGGGCAGAATAAACATAGAAGGGGGGGTGGTCGAAGAAAGAAGGCGGAGTCAGGAGAAGCCATTTAGCCCTGAAGGAGGCAGACCTTGCCTGTAAGCCGCAGCCACACCCACACGGCAATACACAAGATTAATGGAGATGGATTTCAGAGTGATGTTTCATGGTCTGGGCAGCAGGGGAAGAACAAGCAGCCTCCAACCACACAGAGAGGGCAGGGGGGAAACTCCTGGGTTCAAGAACTGACTAGATTTGCCAACGCTTTGCTCACAGTATGTGCACAATTACACATCACATTTAAGAAAGGTCCAGTGTCCTTAAAACAACCTCATAAGGTTGAACACTCCCTACACTGACTCACACTGTAATACAACAGAAAGGCCTGCCTGCTCCTTAATGACAATAACAACACATATAGAAGGTAACTAATGTTTGATGAAACAGCACTCAACATTCACCCATACTAGTGTTTTCTAGCCACCTGCTCCTACCTTCCTCTTTATTTCCCAGCCTCACTCTCACTTTCATGATACATATACACATTTGTGTATATATATATATATATATATTCATATTTACATACTCGTATATATGTAGCATAATCATAAAACATAGGAGTAGATACTTTAAACAAAATTTTTGAAGGTTACTTATACAAAATGCAACCAGATTATAATATCCACTAAAAATTTGGAGCACTGAAAAGTTTGAAATAATTTCAGACATGTAGAAAACACGAACAACAAACATGCATCTCCACTCAGATTACAGTCATAGTTTTAGCACATAGTATTTTCTCTCTGTACTCGGACATGCTGTGTTTATGACTACACCATATGAGTTACCCTATAAAATCATCCATTGTGGCTGAGCACAGCAATAATTTCAAATACATTTCTACTGTAATGTACTGTTTTTATAATTTTATCAGTGACTATACTACAGCTTACAAAACTTTTCCAAGGTGAAAACAAAACTGAATGATTTTAAATAAATATCTAGAATTATGTAACCATGGCAGTAGGTCAGTTTGGAAACATCTCTATCAACAATAGAAAATCCTTTGAAGCTTAGATTCTCCCGTCTCTGCTCCCCATCACAGCAGCATATGTCATTAGTTCATCGGTCAGAAGATGGACATAAACCTCATTCAAACACATATGTAATAACACTTCCAAGAACATCTACACATAAACCATTGAACACCAATGTTTTCACTTCTCCAAGAGTCCTAATATAAAAATTGCTGAATCATTTAGTGAATTTATATTTTACTATTTTAGAAATAATTGCTTTCCTAAGAGATGACCATTTTATATTCCCAATTTCATCAGACACAAGATTACTTAATATTTTCCCTGATTTTGTGCATTATATTTAACTTTTATATAAACTTAAAATTATTAACTATTGCCTTCATGGCTCATGTTTTTTGGTGTTATTCCTAAAATCTAACTACCTTTCTTTGGGATAAAAAGGTATTCTTCGCTTTTAGTTTCTATTGTGTTGTTAACTCTTAAAATTCGATCAAGGGTGTATGTACTCTGCTACTTTTTCTATAGTGAGGTGAACATATTCACCTTTCCACATCAATACAAGTGATCTCAGGGCCATTACCTTGCCATATTCATCCACATGCCATTGTTGTCACACATGTTAACATAAACAGTTATGAAAACTCAAAAGGGCAGTGCTAAAAATATTATTTTAAATAAAGATACATATTTATAACATAGTTTATATTTACTTACCAAAACATTATTTCTAATACTTTCTACTACTCCTAGGAATTCAACTCATCATGTGATTCTAATTCTTCTTGACCAGTCCTCTTTAGTGTTTTTATACAGTAACTCATTTAGCAATAAAGCAACATTACTTGCTTATCTGAAAACATTTTTATTTTTTACTTCATTTGTAGAGAATAGTTGTGTTGGATATAAAACTGCTGCTGTCTCTGCATGCTGGATATCAGTTGTCAGTGGTATTTACTGTTTATGATTAGATGCCAACTATTAAATTTACTACTCCTAAGATCATAGTAAGTCACTTCTTCTCTTATACTGCCCAGATCTCACTTTATTGGTGTCCAGGTGTAGATTTATATAACAGCTTACATAAGACTGGCTACATTCTTTGAACTCATAAAGTAATGTTCATCTAGGATGATTTTATTTTTTTCTTTTTCAAACATTTTCCGTGTCATTTTTTTTCTATCCATTCTTCTGCAGTTCCCACAACACATTTGTTAATGTATGACTGACGTATTCAACAGGTCCTTAAAGCAGGGTTCTACCAAGACACAGAACTCATGCATATGGGAGCAAAATATGATATTTTTTTTTAAATATTTATTTATTTATTATGTATACAATGTTCTGTCTGCAGGCCAGAAGAGGGCACCAGACCTCATTTAAGATGGTTGTGAGCCACCATGTGGTTGCTGGGAATTGAACTCAGGACCTTTGGAAGAGCAGGCAATGCTCTTAACCGCTGAGCCATCTCTCCAGCCCAAAATATGATATATTAAGGAAACAATATTATCTTATTACAGAGACTGAACAACCCCATGGGCATCCAATTATTGCGAGAGATTTCTTCACATTGACAATTTGTGACTGGCAATAAAGTTAAACCTTGAGTCAGAGAACAGAATCAGCATTTAGCTCATCAGAATTAGCCATAGAGATGTTGAAGAATCCAGGGTGCAGGACAGAGAGATGCACAGGAAGTAGTAGGGAAGGATTTAGAAATTTGCAGGCTTTTCAATCTGGGAAATGTGGAGAGTAGGGTCAGCCGGTCATTCCTCTGTCACTCTTTGGATTCATAAGGTTTTATCCCAATTTCTGACTCCCAACTTTTTATTAATAATAGAATAATTTAGATGAAGGCATCAGCTAATAGCATAGCTCAGTCCACATCAAAAGGTGTTCTGACCAAGAAAATTGACGGTGTAATTATCAGGCTAAAGTCAAATGCCAAGAGCCCAGTAGGCAGATAATAGGAGTGCCAGAGCTCAAAGGCCAACCAACTTGGACTTGCAATGTCCAAGAACTGAAGATAAAGAAGTCTCAGATCTTAGAAAGAGACAGTGAGACAGTGGCATCCTCTAATTTCCTTGTTTAATCTGGGTCCCCAGATGAAGGAGGGCCTGAATTAAAGAGAGGGGCCACCCATTTGAAGTAAACGATACCACTCAGACCTCAAGTCATGAGGCAGTCCCTTCTGAAAGCATCCTCACAAATAACATGATCATTCTAACCATTTCAATCAAAAGCAAAATCGCATAGGCTTCGCTTCCAGCAGAAGAGGGATGGGCTCGAGGCCCCCAACACAGAGAATAAACAGTGATTTACCAACCGAGTGCCCTTTGCTCTGTCAACAGCCCTGGATCAACATTCAGAGTGGTGTCCACTTCACCCTGTTCTTCAGAAGGGCTTCCTCCTCTAAACCCATCTTCACATGCACTGACACTCTCCCTCCTGCCGTGGGAAATCTGGAATTGGGCTATTCCGATGAACACATCACTCAGAAAACGCTCATTGCATTTGCAGACAATACCTTTCTTTGTTTTAAATATTTTACTCTCTAAAACGTGTTCAAGTCATTGGTTTTTTTTTATTTTTCTTAACATGGCTTCACTTGGTTCTGTGAAGTCCTTGACTTCTAGATTCTACATTTTTTCATCAAAAATTAAGGACAATTAGTACTAACAACCTTTGGGGTAAGTTGGGTTATGCCTGGTCTCTTGGAACCTATAAGATAATGTGCATTCCACAAAATACTACTTTCATATACTGACTTTTCAAACTAACCCTCTCTACAATTAATAGCTCTTAATATCCCGACTGCAGCTGCTTCATCTGCTTCCGCTTCTTTTCCTGCTCTTTTTTTGAGGGATACCTGTTTTTTTCTTCCAATCACAGCATTCTATGGATCAACTTGGAAGAGGTACAATTTCCTGGTAGTCAAATACTTATTACACATTTGCTCAAACATCATAAGCAAATAAGAGTTGTACTATCTCTACTGTAGGTCAACGTATGGATCAATGAGAGAAGAGTTTGAGCCATTTTCAAGTGAGCCTTATATTTACTTTAACCTGGGCTCCCACAGATCCTCTCTGGCCTTTTCTTAATGTGCATACAGGTAGATAAAAATGGTTAGGTTAGGCCCACTCCATCTCTTCAGTGTGTATGCACAGCCTCTAGTCAACACAAAGCATTTTGGGAGTTTCTCTATATTTCCAACGCTATCTCAGAGACTGGAATCCTCTGTAAATTCTAGGGCTACTACACCTGATGATGGGCCTTAAAAGCATTACACTGTCCAGGAGCTTCAGTGCAACAGAGTCACTGGTCATCAGATCTGCACTGTAACTAACAGTTACCACCTGAACTGTCTCTGTAATGGCAACAGAGGCACCAGGTTACATGGTATACCTATTCCTAGTAGAGCATTCCTGTCCATGGCATCAAGAAGGGAAATGGGAACAGCCCACGCACAAATACCACATACAACTATACTTAGCCAAGCCTCAGGAAGATTCATAAATGATAACTTTTCAACTTATGGCTAAATGCTTTTGGTGGTGAGTTTCCACAGTAAGGCAGACTTGCTGTGGGCATTTGTCTAACTTTATCATTGCTTTGTGGGAATGTTCTGTGGATCAAGACATAATCATTCTAAAGGTAAATCAAGGAATCACTTAAATACAATTGCATAAGCAATGTTATATATCTTTCCTCAGGCTTCATTTCAGACAGATATACTGTTTTAACATCTGAGAAAAGAGCCTTCCAAGATGGGAAACAAGGAAGCTATTGGTCAGAGCCCTTGCTGCTCTAACCACTAAAACAGGAACTACCCATTCCTTCTGACAATGCCCATTCTAACAGATAAGTATAGCCAAAGTCTAATGAGGATTGGCTAACAAATCCTACAGATGCTTAAGCAATATGAACTCCTCAATCAAGGCCCAGCTAATGAAGAGGTAAGCGAGACCGATGGGCTAACACGACAGTTCTCGGAGAGGCTGAAAGGTCAAGAATGACTGGACAGGAAACAGAGCCATTTTCATATGAGCTCCAGGCAAACTTCCTCATGTCCTTTCTGGGACTCTGCAATATGCAGCCTGCTCTAATAACATTCAATAAATTATTCATCTTCACTATCTGCATGTAAATAGAGAAGCATATCTACATGCAATGACATAAAGAGTTATTTTCTAATCCAATGACTCGTTAAAATGTGTCACATATAACAATAGGCTAGTTGGTATTTAGTGCACCAACAACAAAACAGAAAACATAAAAGTTGCTTGTTATATATAGACAAAGACTAAAGGAAGGAAACGACATAATTTCCTTAAAAATGGACTAGCAAAATAAAACCCTTATTTGTGATATATTAATTCTCTTTAACATCCTGTTTCAAAGGAAATTATTTCAACGTATTCATCAAATCCACAGGCCATAGTCGGAATACATGCATTACAAATTATTTCTGGTTTCATGTGTAGCTATCAATATTGTTGCCTTCTGAAGCAAACCAAAATTTGAAAAAAATAATAACATGAAGGAGATGCCATAAACAAGGTATGACTTTGAGAGGAAACAAGGGGGACCAGAGAAACGTGTTGGGGGGAGGGCAGATTCTTGGAACAAACTAATCATAAAAGTGGATGTGTAATATTCAAAAGAGGACAAGGACATGTAGACTACAATTCAACACTCACACACTGCACCTTGGCTTGACCCCTTCTTGTTAGCTTCTAATGTCTAGCACAGAGACAGAAAGTGTATGGTTGCTAGCATGGTCTGATGGTATGGGCCTGTAATCCCGGGTACCATGGGAGGAAGAAGGATTACCGGTCCAAGGTCTGCCTGGGCAATTTTATAAAACTCTGTCTCAAAAAATAGAATCCATTCATACTACAGGGAAAAGAACTTAATTTTTTTTAAAAAAAGTGGGGACCGATTGACTTGGATTTTATCATATCAGACTAGAATGAAGAGAGGAGAAAATAAAATCAAGACAATAGAGGCTAACAGAAATGAAGACCAAATATAAAGTTTTTAATTTTTATTGATTTTATTGAGCTATACATTTTTTCTGCTCCCCTCCCTTACTCTTCCCTCCCATTCTACCCTCTCCCATGGTCCCCATGCTCCTAAGTAACTCAGGAGATCTTGTCTTTTTCTACTTCCCATGTAGATTAGATATGTATATCTCTCTTAGGGTCCTCTTTGTTGTATAGGTTCTCTGGGATTATGAATTGTAGGCTGGATTTCCACGTATAAGTGAGTGCATACGATATTTGTCTTTTTGGGTCTGGGTTACCTTACTCAGTATGATGTATTCTAGCTCCATCCATTTGCCTGCAAATTTCAAGATGTCAATGCCCCTCGACTGAAGAATGGGTAAGGAAAATGTGGTACATTTACACAATGGAGTACTACACAGCAGAAAAAGTAATGACATCTCAAAATATACAGTTTTATACCAAGCCCATGCTAAAGAAACAGAAAAAGAGATGGAAAGAACGATGATCAGGGTAACAAGGATGATTTGTAACATCTGACTGCAGAGAAACTGATAAAGATGGAACAAGATGAAAACAAGGACATGCAACTGCAAAACGAGGGCGAAAGAAAAGAAAAGAACTCACAAGAGCAGTGAGCTTCCGGGTCCTCTCCTTTCCACTTTAAATACAATCCCACTTCATCTCACTATATAGCCATCACATATAGCTCAATAGATTATTAGCCATCTTTAAAAAATACTTCTCTAAGCTAATATTTTTAAATATTACTTAAAACTCACACTAAAATCTAAATTCAATCATAATCCCCAAAGCTTCCAACAGCTATTTATAAACCAACTTCAAAGCCCTGATTCCACGCTGGTTACACAGGAGCTAGTTCATTGAAATTTTTCACTAAACGATTTTATTATTACACAGTAGTAAATTTTGAAACCAAAAGGTAGCTGCTTATGATTCACTGCTACACAATAATTTCAAATTGATAACACTACACTTGGGTCAAGAAGAGCCAAGCCATCCTACACGATTTGTGCGTTAGTCGCTATACAAGCTGCATCAATATGCAGTGTTGTCTGTGGATCAAGAGCAAAATCTGACTACACCCCACAGGTCTCGAGGCCTTTATAGGAGGAGGAAAGTCACCCAGGTCTCTGATTAGGGAGCCAGTCAGCAAGGTCATTCACAAGCCCATACACACGGTAAAAGAATGTTATAAACATGAGGACCCTCAAAACGTGTTACTAAGCTGTGACACTACACATTGACCTCTTCCCTCCTCAGTCTCTCACATGAGATTGAAGAGTCATTACATACTAGAAAAACATCAACAGTCTGGCAACTGAGACCCCTTTTGTATATTTTGGTCTTTGACTTCTTTGTTTCTAAAGGCACTGTAAAAGAGCCAACAGCTAAGACTTTCCTTCAAAACTTCATTCAATCCACCTAATTTTAGAGGCCAGGCCATTGTTTCCTTGCTATGTGACCAATGGCCTACTACCAACAATGAGGACCCCTGCCATGATTTCTTGATTTTTGCTGACTGCTGACTTGGCCCAAATGTAGAGCTACTAGACACACACTGAGAAGTCAGGTCTGAACCCTAAGGCTCGGGTCAACATCCTGGAACAGTTCCTAGGAAAGCAACCCAAAATGACATGGGGGCAGAGAGCAGAGAATAGTCAAAGCTTTTCTCTACACAATTCAATATAATTCCCCATAAGCAACACTGCTGAGGGGAAGGGCACTCTCAGATAACCACAATAATGGCCTACCCTTCAAATATTTTCACCGTGAGTGATGAAAAGTAAAATGATTTCAACAGAAGAAGTCTTTTCACAAACTGAGTCTGGGAAAGAATATTTAACATTAAAACTGCCTTGACAACTCAAGCTCCCTTCAGTCACTAGGACAAAACAGTGTGTTCCTCAAGTAGAAAGAATTTATGGTAACTGGAGTAACAGCACTCAAAATAGTAAGATGGGGCTGCAGATGGCTCAGCAGTTAAGGGCGCATACAATCCTGGAAGAGATTTTGAATCCAGTTCCCAGAACCTACATCAGGCGGGCCACAGCTGCTTACAATTCCAGCTCCAAGTGGATCCACAGCCTCTGACTCCTGGGAACGATGTGCATACCCAAACACAGACAAACACATACATTTGTTAGAAATACCTTTTCCTTTATGAGCTGAATGAAAAAACTGAAAGCATAAGCCAACACTGGAGAAGAGAACCACAGATGCACTGGAAACTCATAAGCCAACGCTGGGGAAGAGAGCTCCAGAAGCACTGGAGTCTCTCAGCACACTAGTTTCTAGACTTTAACAAAACACGAGGACTGTAAAACTCTTAGAGAGCCACCAGAACGTGGTGGTAAGACCTGACTGCTGATGACTCCACAAACTCTGGTTGTAGGATTTGGAGAAATGAAGCTGCTACTGACATGGAGGTTTTCACCCCGATAACTAGCTTTCCTGGTACCAGATGATGCTAGGCAGGGGGATAAATGGCAGCAAAAGTTTTTGGTTTTATTTGTCTGTTTTATGAATTAATTTTATTTTTTTATATTTTCATTTCATCTATGTCTGTGTGAGGGTGTTGAATCCTCTAGAACTAGAGTTAGCGATGGTTGTGAGCTGCCATGTGGGTGCTAGGAATTGAATGGAGGTCCTCTGGAAGGAAAAATCAGTGTTCTCACAGAGCAACATTCTTATCCAGCAGTAAAACTGCAGCTTACAATAATGATGGCCTAGCAAGATACGCCCACTGGTATAAAAGTTGCACAAATGTCATGGGGCTAACCGACCACTTTCTGATTGGATTTAATGCCTACTCCAGAAGAGAAAGCTCATGCCTGGCATATCTGGCCAAGGACTATGGCTGGGAAGTTCATAGGCATTGAGGATGAAACTATCCCTATTATTTTTCCACTAGACATAATTTCAAGCTGAACTTTGGTTAGATATTTCTATATCCAGAGATTAATGCAGCTTTCAAGGCCAATCAGAGAAACATCTTAGTGGGGTGGAAGATACAGAGACTCACAACTGACCTAAGTGCAAAGAACAAGTGTCAGTGGAGTGTGTAGTCATAAATAAGACATCTGTATTACAGCTTGTCCTCCCAAAGCACAGAAATCATCAAGACAAGGTCAAACGACTGTAAGAGCAGTGGTCAGGAAGGAGTAATGCAGTCTCTTCTGGACACAGCAGGGTGGACTTCCAGGAGCCGTGGCTGCCTACACAAGACCTATGTAGGAACAATCCAATCACCATTCCAGCTTGGATGGAAGAGGGCACATGAGCCTCTACCCCTAGCTGAGGAGCTACTGACAGTGAATGGCTGCAAGGGGACCGACAGCCAGCGTTCTTTAGGAATGTGGTCAGGGTAGGTTGGCCATGCTCCAGTGGGTAGTCCCATGCTAGTTAGTATATAGATGGCATTATTAGAATAGGTGGGTGGTTGAAAAAAAGGACTTGAAGCTGGGAAGGTGTTGTAAGGGGAAATTATTTAAAGTTGAGTAGACAAATAAGACCAAAGCACATTGCACGTTTGCATGATATTCTCAATAAATAAAACTCATACTACTTAATATGGATTAACTTATTTAATTAAAAAAAAAAAAAACGAGACCCTCCCTGATCGACAGGTAGCTTGGGAAGACGCTCTAAGATTAGAGAACACAGGTGAAGTCTCTGCAAACCTGAAGGTTATTATATGTCAAGACTCATGTTTCACAGAAAAACGTGTTTGCCCTACAACTCTGAAGTGAGAAACTGGTATGTGGGCGAGAAAGAGCTTCACAAGGAAAATGAAAGCATCGCTAGAACAGGAGGTCCTTAGTGACGCTCTGCCTCCATCTCACAGAGCTGTAGGCTGCGCTCATTCTGACTGCGATTGGGCTAATCGGCAGACTGCTGCGACAGAGAGGGCACACCAAGTCAGCATGTCCTCTTAGTCTCCAGAAAACGCCTTCTTCGGGGAGCAGAGATGCCTTTTATGACAAGGGAAGGAGATATGTGAGGGATTAAGTAATTCTCTGCAGTCTAACTCAGGTGCCCATCCAAACTGTCAACAGCCAAAACAGTTCTGAAAGAAGAGCAGGCAGATCTTAGCCCTGACCCTGAATAGAAAGGCCTTGCAGTCCACTGCCTGCCTTGCTAGGGCAGACCTTCCTGATTTAGAAATTGGTCAGAGAGCTACAAAGTTGTGGTATTTGAAAGAACACAGGGATAGATGTTTCTGTCCCTGTAGAAAGCATCCGTGTCACAATATAAAACATTACTGTTTCTCATGCTCACAGCTACCATACTAAAGTTACTACAACCAGCCATGGAAGCAGAGCTCGCTGCTAGAAAACAATAGGGGTATAATAATTGCGCAACTTTGGGAACCTTGAGACAAATTTCCCTTTTAAGACAGAGTGTGGAGACAGCTCGGGGAATAAGAGGATGTGTTGCACACGTATGAGCCTGAGTCTGCATCCCTAGCATCCATACAAAAAGTCATTTCTACTCCCAGCCCCAGGAGACGGCCAGGCACAGAGGATGGCAACCTTGCTGGTCACCAGCCAAGCCAAAACACAACTAGCTGCAGACTCAGTGACCAGACCTTGTCTCTGGAGGGACACTCATTAGAGTCATTCTTGTCGTCTGGGCTGGGTAAGCAGGATACATTTTCTATGTCACAGTACATTCTGCTAGAACTTCAACTTCTTGCTAATTTTCCTTAAAACCAATCAAGTAAAAAGTCTACCACCACAACCAAATCCCACTGACTGGAACCAAATTCCCTCCCTAACACTGGGGAAAAAGGAGACCGATGGTGAAAAGTAAGACATTCCGAAAGGAAAATGCTCCTAAAAAACATTTATAAAGCACAAATAATGAAAGCTGTCAGGCACTAGTTATAACCAGTCAAAGTCAATCAAATATATTTGTAATTTTTTTAATATATTTTATTACTAAAATATTCAAAATTATATACATTAAATTTTGCATTTTTAAAATAATTTTTCACATCCCAATCACAGTTCCCTCTCCCTCACCTCCCTTCAGGAAGCCCCCATCCATTCCTCCTCCATTTTTGTTTAGGAAAGAGCAGGCCTCCCATGGATATTGCAATCATGGCATACCAAGTTGCAGTAAGACTAGGGCCCTCCCCTCATATTAAGACTGGGCAAGAATCAGAAAAAGTGAAAAGCAAGTTAAACAATGAGAAAGGGGTGGTGATTACAGCCACAGGTCCCCCTCCTCACTCTCCTCTGTTCACTATAAGCAGCCCCATAGAAGAGAAATAACATGAGCTTTGGAACGAGAGAGGAAGGTTTCAGACTTGTCGCTGGCCAGTGCATAATCAGTGCAAGCAGGCTTCCTGTAGAGTACAAACGAATTAATGTCTAAGGAAAAGATAAGCTACGAAGAACTAGACAAGGTGCTGATTACAGCTGCTACAGTAATTAATGCAAAGTGTAGTCCTAACAAGACCTGCTCATGAAGCAGGGGAAGTTTCAAACTCGACAAGCGAACGTAAGCTGCCATTTCTATAAAAAACTGACAATGAAAATCAATTTTGTAAGTGATTTGTTATCTAAATAATTAAAGGATTAAAAAGGAGCATGGGCGGCAAGACTGTCGCAGGATCCTGAAACATAAGCACGTGTGTAAAAAGGTAGGAGAACCCTGGCTGCTTTTCTGTCTTAGGACCCTAAATCACAACCAAACATAACAGTTGCTCTCAACACCAGAAACCTGGTGAGGAATGACAAGGCCAGTCTCCAACACCAAGCTAACCAGGTTATGGTCAGGCAGCCTAGTTGTTGTTGTTGTTGTTGTTAAAATAACATCGTAAAGAAAGCTTTGTGTGTGCATATGTGCGTGCTGCATGATCATGTATGCAGGTACACGAGAGTGCGGGTACACATAAAAGGCGTGTATGATGTGCAGACCAAAGGGCAGCCACAGTTTGGTGTTGCTCGGGTACCACCCGTCTTGTTTTTGAGACAGGCTCTTTCACTGGCTTGAAACACACAAGGCAGATTCAGGGAGGTGGGCCGGCCAGGCAGCCCAAGGAATCCTCCCATATCCACCCACCTTCCCTGGGCTGAGTTCACTAAAAACATGCTACCATGCCAGCTTTTCCCTGTGGGCTCTGGGGAATAAGCGGTGGCCCCCAGGCTCACACAGCAAGCGTTTTGCTGGCTGATTTGTCCCGCGGTCCTTGGAAGGCGGTGTGTATAAAAGGTGTGTTGAAGCTGTGCATGCTGAATGAACATATTTCGGTTATGGAGTCAGAACTCGCTTTATTTTAAAAATGAGTCCTAGTAGAGAAAATAATATAAAGTTTATATGCAATAAAAGTTCTTTGTGGGACTGATATTTTATAAAGCAGTATGATGTAGACATCAGAAGATGGATCTTAGAAAGTGGCATATCTGAGCACACTACATAGATAGCATAAACAATCAGCACAGAGACATTAACCAGTGACATTCAAACAGAAACTGGCTTACAGTAGCAGATTTCACAGTCTTTCACTAAGATTATTAATGAAACTTAGAGTCTCGTCTTCCCATGTAATCAGACATTATGTTTTACAAGTGTTAGCATGTAAGCTCAGCCTGACAGTAGCTAAGTCAATATTTAAACAAGTAAGAAAGGTAGGGCTATGTGACGGTCAGGAAGTGGGATTTCTTTATATTGTCTGGGTTATTTAATTCATTTGAGTTAGAACACAAAGTAATACATTCATTATGGCATTTTCATACATATTTGTTCTTATTTGCTCTCCTCTCCAATCCCCTTATTCTCCACAAAACTAGTTAGTATCCTTTTGACCAAAATCCCTTTATGCATTCATAACACATGTCCCACCCCCTTCCTTGCCTCCCTTCCTCCATTAAGATCAGGTCTCACAGTCCCATTTCTGGTTTCATAACTCATATTCTCCCCCAACAAAATATATATAAATACACACAAAAAAAAAAACTTGAGGAAGCTGAGTCAGTGGGGTAAAAGCACCTCCCTGCATATCTGATGGTGTATTGATGGCGGAGAGTCACCTGCCCCAGTTAGCTGATTATCATTAGATCCTACTAGGACCCAGAGATCAAAGGTTCTAATGGACAACAGAGTGAAGGTCCTCCTGGGCACCAGAAAACAAGAACTCCTCTGGGTACCAATGAGCAAGGATCTCAAGTAATATAGCACATAAATGCCAGCCTAAATGGACACAGATGAATGTGGAAAACAGCTCTGAAGAGGCAAACAGAGGTTACATAGTTCCGTTTGGGACATTAAGATAAAAGCAAAGTAGCTGAAAAATCTGCAGAAAAACCTTCAAATCCTCTCCAGCTGCCGCTGAGAACATTAAGCATCAGAAAAATAATGTGCTCAAAGGCAATCAACAAATGTCTCACTGCTACAGGGTGGGAAGCACATTATTCCTCTGGCTGGGCTCTCTAAATGAAGTGTGGTCAGTAGAAACAGGAGCTAAAGGACGAATATCTCTTACATATTACGAAGCAAACTCAGCCAACCACTTAAGATGCACAGGGTTCAGTGCCAACACCTGCTAAATGAACCTGTCAGACCACACCTCGGCCTCCAGAGCTCTCATTAGCTCCCAAGCACTAGAGTCACCCCTGTCCATCCTCCAAACGGCCAGGGAAGAGTCCCACAAACCTCATCTCATCTCTACTACTGTTTCTCACAACTAAACTCAACACAGCCTCTCCAGTGAACCTACACTGGGCCAAACTCATCAGGGAGATGCCGTCACTCATCAAACTTAGCTGGGAGAGAAAGGGCCCTGTTTCCTGACATACCTCTACACACCTCCAGCGAAGCTCACTATTGAATGCCACTCATTTTTAAAATTCATTTCATTTTTCCGAGAAGCTTCAGGTTCACAGAGGCTGCGCAGGGGCAAGAGTTTCTATAATCCACTGCCAACAATCTGCACCAGAGTACCTCGGGGGTAGGTTTGTTAAAGATGGAGCAGATGTTGGCAGGTCACTAGCATTCACAGTTGACAGCAGAAGTTTAATGTTTTGAGCAAGTGCATCCTGACAGGTGTGCAGCATCACAATATCAAGAGTATCACTGCTCCAAAACACGTCTGGATTCTGTTTCCTTGACAGGTCCCTATACCTCTAGGTTACCTGGATTGCTTCTATAGCTGCCCTCTTCCAGAATGCCATATAGTTGACATCACACAGTATATGGCTTTTAAAGATTACTTTATTTTACTTTGCAAACCCTCTGTGTCTTTACATGACTTCCCTGCTCATTTCTTCATTTCTTTCCAGTGTCTTACAGAAAATTTTAAATAAAAACTTAAGAACAATAAATATATATATATATATATATATATATATATATATGCCTCCTAGTCTATGAGTTCAAGGACAAAATGTATGATTTTATCCTATAACAATATCTTTTATAAAAATGATTAATAAGTATTAACTGAATGGTATAACAAAATTTTAGTTCAGAAGATGCATCTGCTCATCTTATGCTCCGCCATTACCTTTAATTGTTTCCTCCACAACTTCTACCACACGATCAATCTGCTGAACCTGGAAAGGGAGACGGACACGAAGTCAGAGAGGAAATGCATTCACGGGCCTGCTGGAGTCAAGGAACATTTCCTAAGAATGCTGGTGCCATTTCACTTGACTGACTTACCATTGTGTGTGTGTGTGTGTGTGTGTGTGTGTGTAAGCACTCTCACACACAACAGATGGATTAGAGAGATGGAGGTTGTATTTGAATTACTTGATTTTATACACATATAGAAAATACACATAGATGAAAGAATGAGGGAGGGAGGGAGGGAGGGAGGGAGGGAGGGGAAGGAAGGAAGGAAGGAAGGAAGGAAGGAAGGAAGGAAGGAAGGAAGGAAGGAAGGAAGGAAGGACGGACGACAACCAAAAATATGTGACTGTCCTGTGAAAGAGTAAAGGGTGTCTTGCAAAGGTTAAGTGAAGACATCACGCACTATGGCACAGTGAGCCAGAACAGAGTTCTGCTGTTGCATCACCATTACTGGAAGCGGAAACATTACCCAGGAAAAGGAAGAAGAATCAGAAAGCTCACGCAGTAAACAGTTGCTGGGGAGAAGGGGGAGGCTCTTTAAGTTGTGGCTTTAGAGCTGTTGCCCACACTGAGGTGGGATTTGCAGTGAGGAAGCACCCTGCTTTATAAATAAACAAAGTAATAAATTCACTAGCACACTAAGGCTACAATTGGTTGAATTGCATGTTTGATCTATTTGTTAGGATCTTAACTAGTTGAGTAGACATTTGTTCTTGTCTCCCAAGAAAAAGTCAGGCCACAGCTATCCACTTAAACTCAACACAGGCTAAGACATACACTTAATTTTAATTAAAATATGTTCTTTCTACAAAGCTGAAAGTTACAGAGTATAAAATGGAGGGTTACACAATAGAATGTGCTAATATTGAGGAGATACATGGGAAATCTTGTGCTTTAATATCGATTTTAAAAATTCTTTCAGTGAATTTGTACCTAATGCTAAGTAGCTTATTCAGACCCACAGTACCAAAGGTCAATAGTAAAGATCGTTTTTGACACACAAGTGACCAGGGAAGAATTCCCTGAGTGCCACAGAGCACAGAGAAAGGTGCTAAACTGGAGTGATACACCAAAGGTGTCTTGTCCACAAAGGCAGGAAAAGCCACTAAGAAAACTGAGGGGATACAGAGGAGTTTAGAATGAAATGAAGACAGTAAAATAAATAAAGTCATGATCCCAGAAGTTAGAGAAGTCAAGTAAAATAGCTTAAGATTGGTCTTCTAAAATTGCTTCAAGTATTGTTGTTCTCTCTCTCTCTCCCTCTCCCTCTCCCTCTCCCTCTCCCTCTCCCTCTCTCTCTCTCTCTCTCTCTCTCTCTCTCTCTCTCTCTCTCACACTCTCCCTCTCCCTCTCTCTCTCTCTCTCTCTCTCTCTCTCTCTCTCTCTCTCTCTCTCTCTCTCACACACACACACACACACACACACACACACACACACACACAAAGGGCAGGCTCAGGAAGTTAAAGCAAAGCAAAACAGAAGAGTAAAATGTGGCTAAATCAACCCATATCAACCCTCTCTCCACCCGCCCCCATGCTCCGAAAGGATCTCACTATGTCACTCTGGCTGGTCTAAACTTGTAGACAAGACTAGCCTCACACTCACAGAGTTCTGCCTACCACTGCCTCCAAAGTGCTGGGATGAGAAGCTGAAGAAAAAATGAGAGACATCCAACCTATGCTCAATGCTTTGGAAATCCAAAGAAATGGGAAACCCAGAAAAAGATATAGGCACAGTAGTAGTAGGTCACAAAAAAAAAAGATAATGAGATAATGTAATGTAGTAATAATTTACGTAATTGGGTCTAGGTAAGAGTAAGTAGTTCTTAATAGTTTAAATACAAAGAGAAGGAATGTGGTAGAGAAAAGCATGCTAAAAGGGGAACAAATAATTTAAAAAAAAGATGGACAGCATAAAAGCTAAAATAAAGACTTTTTAAAGACCAGGGCCTATTGAAGAACAGGACACAGTTAAGTAAAGAGGGTACGATCAAAGTATGCTATATAGATGTGGGGAAAATGCTGCAATAAAATTCATTCTTTTGAAGAACAGGGATACAGTCATAAATCTGAGAGAAAGCAGGAAGGAGGAGGAGAAAGAGCAGGAGGAGCTGGGGCGGGGAGGGAGGTGGGGAAAGAGAAGAGGAGCTGGAGAACAGACTGGAATGGAAAGTCTCTCACAGACGGAAGGTGAGGAGGAAACAGGGGAAGCAGGGGAAGCAGACGGGCCTTCCCCCAGCGAGCAGGGGAGATAAAAACTCATCAGCTGGTACAGGGTCACCTGCTAAGAGTAAGATAAGATGATAAAAACAGAGATGGACAGAAAATAAGGGATGAGGGATGCATAAAAATCCTTAGTTGAAATTAGAGAGAATTTCTGACAGGAATTTTTTTGTTTTGTTTTGTTTTGTTTTTTTGAGACAGGGTTTCTCTGTGGTTTTTGAGCCTATCCTGAAACTAGCTCTTGCAGACCAGGCTGGTCTCGAACTCACAGAGATCCGCCTGCCTCTGCCTCCCAAGTGCTGGGATCTGACAGGGATTTTGCAAGCAGATTAGGTTTTCTCAAGGCAAACTGACCGACCAGAGGTTTGTTCTCTCCATCGCTCACTCAGGAGGCATGCACCGAGTGTCGAACAAATACCACAGTGGAACAAACACTGTGTGGAGGGATTGGTGACTAGGAACAGAAGGAGATGGAAGAAAACAGCTGGCTATTCACTGGGGCTCAGATGAAGCCTGGAAGACAGAAGCATACAGGGAAAAGGAGGGAGGAAGGGTGGAGAGAAGGAAAAACAGAGGTTTGAATTCGTGTGGGCTCAGCTACTCAGTACCTGTGGAGAGAAGTGAGGGCCGGCATCTGCTTATAGAAACACTGTGCTGAAACAGCACGCAGGTGATTCCCACTGGAGTCTGACACAGGAGGAAGTGCAAGTCACAACACACACAGTGACTCAAATCTCCTGGGACTTGGACACACGTAAGCAGAGGACTCGGCCAAATTGGGTACTGTACACGGATGAATAACCAAGGTATCATTTGAGAGCAGCAGATAGCAAATAAAATGAGAAAAATTTGAAATAAATTGGTGACGGAATCAGAACAAGAATAAAGTTTCCTACATGCTTAGAAATAGAAAGTTTCGGGCAGAGTCCAACATTGGTCCTTAAGCACACAAATGGAATAAGAAAGCAGGGGAGCAGTGTAATGTGGCGGTCATCAGTTACAGAGATGAGAAGCTAAACTATGAACTTCATAAGGAAAAAAGAGCCGTAGGCCCATGAGAACCTTGCAATAAATGGTGCTTTTGAGGCAGATTAGAAGGATCCACTTCTCTGGGACACTGAAGCAAGAATTAAGCATTGTCAAATTATTATTAGCTACTTTTAAATTAATGTTAAAGATTTTAGGCATTTATTAAAGTACCTGCCCAATGTCTGTTTTTCCTTTAAGATAAGGCAGGGGAGGTCAAGACACTAACTGACAATTGAGAACCTTCCCTGGTACCCTGGTTGCCTTGAGCCAAGCAACCAGTTGGACTGCCAACTATTCAGAACGCTTCACCGAGGCCTTGAAGAAGTACACAGCAACCACACCTGCTTGCTACCAAAGCACAACTCCAGCTACAGAAGAGGCAAAGTCCCAGACATGACTATTTCAACCAACTCACACCAAACTTCTTATCACAAAATCAAAATCTAGCAACCACTTTCACCTAGCATTTCCCCTGCTAGCCCAGCAGAAGGTCTTTGATTGGGACAAACACAGACCTTAATTTGTGAGAATGGCTGTGCCAAGACTGCGCAACCACCCTCGCTTTCAGCAGCCTACCCTTCACGGTGGCCAGGAGACTCCCATTAGTGCCGCTCTCAGATAATTAGCCGTAATTAAATGTCTCTCCCATCATGTCCTTGGCCTACTTTTATCTTTCTCAACAGTAGAGCGAGTGGTAAAGAAGCAGGAAGCCAGCTGAAGCAGCACCAAAGCAGCAACGGGACAAAGGCAGTGGTGGTGGTGGTGGTGGTCACCACCCTGGTGGCAGCAGGAGAAACAGCAATGGGAGGAGAGCTGAAGAACTCCAGACAGTGGCCAAGGTAAAAACCTGAGCGAACAGAGGAGAGAGCGAGAATGAAGGATGACAAAGGAGAGGTAGGTCAAGAAAGAGAAGTGAGCTGAGACTGAAGGCAGACAGAGCTGGTGAGAGCAAAAGAGCTCCGGCCTCCACCAGCAAGCAAGCTCCAAACAGTTGCCAAGCCTTAAAGCAAAGGGTCTTAAGCGGCCTGGGCCTGAGATTATTATCATTAGCCACCAGAGAGCTGTAACACTAGTCCCCATGGGACTGAGGGTCCCAGCATCTGGGGCCGGTTTGATGGCTGTGACACACGCACACACACCTGCTGCTGGAGGCTGCAGCTGCTGCTGGGAATACAGTCTGACATTTCCTCAAACTGCTAAACACGGTTATTATATAATTCAGAAGTCCAAAATCTACTCAACAGAACTGGAAACCTATACACACAAAAACCTGTGACAATGGCCAAAGGGTGTGAAGTCAAATTTCCACCAACTGATGATGAAACATTAAGTCACAAAGGGATAGGAGCAATGAGACATGCTACACCATTACACGCCATGAGAAATCAGGGCGGTCCTCATACTGTGCAACCCCATTAGATGAAAACCACGATGGAAAACTTCACAGGGGAACAAGTGAGTGACTGCCCATGGTGACAGGAAGGGGAAATAAGAAGGTACACCAAGGAACCCTGTGATTCTTCCAGGAGGGAAAGGTGTTCTGACAGCGTTTGCAACAATGGTCACACATCTGAATAAACCGCAGGACTGCATGCTGTGATTGGATGTGCTGTGTGGTGCATGAATTTTATTTCAAAAAAAAAGCCATTACGTCTATACACAAAAAAGATGGAATTAGTCAAATGTTCTACTGTGAAGGTCACTAAAGAAAAAAGCCAACAGCTTAGGAAAGTGCACAGATTAACACACAGTGAGGACCTCAGAATTCAATGTGACTGCAGACATCAGAGGGCTTTGCATCCATGAGGGACAAGGGACCAGGAAAGTGTGTCTATTAAACAGAATTTAAATATGATTATTTTTCCTTAATTACAAAGGAACAGAAAAGAATCTCATAATGAAATCTGGGGAAACTATTAAGTCTATTTTCAGTGATGAGGACAGTGGGGAAAATAAAATGGAGGAAAGGTAGAGAAAAGGAGAGATCACAGTAACAGTCGTTAAAGAGGAAAGGGAGAAGTTAGGCCAAAACAGTGCAGGTGGGAGGAGGGGACAGAAAACACCACGGACAAACACAGACCCAAAGTCCCCTTGAAGAGTGCACAATAGATTGCATTTTCTTTGGAGAGGAGGAAAGCTATTCTCAGCACCATAAATTGCAGCCCCGGACACACAAAAGCTTATTCAACAGCATATAATTCAAATAAAGTAAGTAAAGCAATATCTTGTACTCTTCGGGCGCTCGATTATAAATATACAGGGTGGGAGTGGGACACTATGCAGCCTGTTCCCTTACGACTCCATATGTTCTCAACAAGGAGGAAAGGAGTCGGCGAGCAACAATTCATAAATAACATTAATGAGTCATTCTGATGAGGGGCTTTCAAAGAGCCCATAAAAATATTTTACCCTGCTCTAAGAAAAGACTTGGAAGTCAGAACTAAACATGGAGAGAGGAAACACACCAACATGCTGGCACCTAAAGCAAATGAAAAATGCTGTCCTCACATCTCCCGAGGGTAGAACTTTCTGCAGCGACAGAGATCCTCACAGCTGCCCGGTCCACTATGTCAGGTACCAACCACCTGTGGTCACTACGTCCTCAGCTGAAACACTAAATGCTCAACTGAAGTATAATAGTCATATGGAACATGCAGGCTTAAGCAATTGGAAGTCAGCCGTCCACTTTGAGCTTAGCTGTTAAAAGCCAATGAACACCTCAAAGACAACTTTTCAGTTGGACTAAAAAAGAAGTCCATATACCTGTGTCCCCAAGAGACCAGGTGAAGGGCACTCAACTGTCAGAAGTCCGGATCTGGCACGAATCTAGGGCATCTTTTCCCTAAACAGCCTGATCAGCAAGCCAATGGGTAAAATGGTAAAGATAACATTACTTAAGTAATTCCTTGGTTTCTGGTTGTATGCTAGTATTGAAAAGTTACCACATTTACATTAGTATTGACAGCAAGCACCCTTATCTGCTAAGCCACTTCACTTGCCCTTAGTCAAAATAAAGCCTTATTTTCATGATCATTGCTGAGCTTCCTGAGCAGATCTTCAACAGAACGACGGGGAGGAAAAATGTCACCATGTGGTAAAGAAATACTGACTGAGCCCAACTACACTCTCAGGCAAGCTCCCTAAATATTTTCCATTGTGACTGCCTGAAACATTTTAGATGAATGTGAGGATAAAGATATAAAGTAAGTATATAAATCAAACATTTGTTGACAATAAATACAGAAATTTTAAAACATTTCATTATCATACAATTTTAACATTTACTTAAAATGAAAGCAAATACTAATAAGCTAAAAAGGTTTGCTTGTCTAAAACAACACAATCCAAAGATAAACTGATTTGATAGATGCTGGAGAATTAGAGTAGGAAAATGACAAACATCTTTGTTTGCTGTAATTCAGCCATTACTTTTCTGAGTTCAGAAAGTGCTGTATGTAGAGTAAAAGCACCGTAGTTCACAGAACTCAGTCTGGAACCTGAGCAGAAGCAGTTCAGGTAGAGGTGTTCACTGGCACTGAGGGCCTGACAGCATGCTCAGTACAAAGTGCACAGATGTGTTCAGAACCAAGGCTAGAGTGAAGTCACATGATGCAACACAGGCAAGCACTACCAGAACACTGTGGATTAGTTACATAGTGACTTGACCTTATTTTTAGTTGGTGGGCATTCAGAAATGTTTCGCGCTTGCCAAAGTTTCCATGACCGTCCTTACCCCATTCATTTGCCTATGGAGTCACAACCCACAGTTTAAGAAGTTATGCACTCGGTCATTTTGTTACCTAAGGCAAACAGACAAGTCTCTGAACTTCTCAGAACAAATTGTCCGACAGTTAAGCAAAAGAATAAAACTACAAAAGAAAAAACTGTGGTCAAATCAGTAAACAAACATTTAATGGTTACACTTAAATGTGCAGAGTAGAAAAACACAGTTGTTAAAGGAATAAAAATGCTATCCTGGTATGAATAATTATTGGAGCCATGGGCTTTGTACAAAATAAAAAATTGCTTAAGTGTACAACCAATTTCAAAAGCTAACTCTGTGCTGAGACAGACACACGGACAAGTCCACAGTGGGCAACAGCAGCCAGAGATGGGACCCTGGAGGAGGACGCAGCAGCAGAGAGCTGTGCAACACGGGCTGCACTGTGCCAACACCCAGAGGCAAGGATAACACAACAGAGCTTTCTAAAAACACACATTAGGTATTGGGAAGGATGAGCAGGAAGCTCAAGAAGATGAGAAATTTGCTGATTTGGAGAGCAGTAACAGGGTTGAAGACCAGGTCATTCATGATGGCCAAGATGAAGACAAGCCATAAACCTCATAGTGTGTGTTTTTTTTTATTGTAGTAGTTTCTCAGTGAGAAAACCTACAACATAGGGTGTACTGTGTGTGTATGTGTGCGTGTGCACACGCGCCTGTGTGTTGAGGTGAAAAGTCACACATACAGGACAAAGTTGGTGTGGTTAAAAGAGTCGTAAGCACTAGAATGAGTTGATGACCTCGTGCTCTATTTACCCATCAGGTCCACACTTACCCCGATGATACTCAGTCCTTTGAGGTAGTCCTGCCGAGGTTGGGCTTGGGGAACACAGCCAGCTAGGACAATTTTCTTATTCTCCTCTTGAGCTTTTCTGTAACAGTGAAGAGAATCTTTATGAATTCTATTGCTCACTGACACAGCCTTAGAAACTGACGCTAGTGCACCTACGTTCTCCAATTACCAAGACCATCTAACATGAACCAGGGTTTTCTGGCAATGGACTAAAGAAAACGTGCATCATTAAACTTACGTACTGTATGCCTATTTCTCATACCACTAATGCATGTGTCTACTAATGTCCTCCATTATCATCATGTTACCAAACAAAGCAATCATATAGAATCTGCAATGCTCATATGAACCATTCGCAAAAACCTCTTTTCCAGATTGATGTTGGATTTCCCTCTTGATGCTGTGAATATGTTATATTAGCATTGGTTAATAAAGAAACTGCTTTGACCTATGGCAGGGTAGAATATAGCCAGGCAGGAAAACGAAACTGAGTGCAGGGTGAAGAAAGGCGGGGTCAGACAGAGGCCAGCAGCCACCAAGGAGTAAGATGTGAGGTAGCAAAGCACGAACCTCATGACAAAATATAAAATAATAGAAATGGGCTGATTCAAGATGTAAAAGTTAGTTAATAAGAAGCCTGAGCTAATAGATCAAAGAATATGTAATTAATAAAAGCCTCAGAATAGTTATTTCATAAGTGGCTTTGAGAGGGGGAGGGGGGGAGAAAAACCAGTCCAGGGGACCAGCAGGCCAGAGACTACTTCTAGCTACACCAGATAGACAAGCTACGCCTTCAAACAAATTGCGCGTTTAAAATATTAATTAAAATGTATGTAAAGCTTCACATATTCTTTCTTAGACTTTGGGTAATATAAAAATAAAGTATACTTCAAAATAATTACAACAAGAGAGACTAACAGAAGGTAAAATATTGCATATCCTGGAAATCTCTGAACTCCCTGCTCACTTCTTCCTAGAAAACAGACAGTCCCTGGTCCCTTGTGTTTGTTGTCATCCTTCAAACAGCAGCATGATTGGCTGATGGATACATCCGCAGATATACATAATGCATGTATTGTACACATATTTTATTTATGTGCAATCTGGAATATTTGAAAGAGTATTTCCAAGATATATAAATCTTGATGTGAAATCTACATTCCATAGAATAATATTTCAATTTGGATCTGAAATGCCCCCCAAAGGGTGATGATGAGTTAAAACCTTGCTCCCCCAGGCAACAAGATCTGGAGTTTGAAATTCTATGAGGAAGATCAGTTCATGAACCTGACCTCATCAATGGGTTAATCCATTAATGACTTTATAATTAGATTGGCTATGTGGAAGTAACAGAAGTCTAGGAAACAGGACGAACTGGAGGAAATCTGCCCTTGAAAGTCCATCCTTGAGAAGAGTGCCTTGTCCCTGGACCTCTCCTCCATTGCTTCCAGTTTCCTCTCTCCCATTTTCTGGCTGCCAGGACAGGAGCAGTTTTGCTCCAACATGATGTTCTGTGCTGCTGCCCACAGACCATTGGCAGCCTGAACCAAAATAAATTTTCTTCCTATAAACTGATGTCCTGTAGTGTTTTTTTCCCATCAATAAAAAGCTGACGAGCATAAATAAGTTCTAAGTAGAAACGCTGGTTCAAATGCATATCTGCTTTTTATGAAGCATTTCATTACTGAAGAGTAAATGGGCATATCTGTGTGTGAACATCACTCATTCATTCGGTGCTTTCAGCAACACTGATTTTATGGTATTAAGAGCAGTGGACAAACTCAAGGGTCTAAGCCTCCCAGATTTAGGAGAAGCTTTGCTCATTTTAAAATTAATGAGCACGTCTTCAACTTTTTTACAAGAGCATTGATTTAAAAGTTGCTGTTGTTCTTACTACTGCATTCTTGGGTGCCATATTTTATGCCCCAAACTGAGCCCCTTGCTACCTAGTAACTGAGAAAGCTCAGGTCCTGTCTCAGCCCAGTCTCTGGACATGACTTTAGACTACATGTCAGAAGTGACTCGTCTCCATACCCAGATATATCTGCTGTGGTCTTCTGACAACTTTTTCAGGATACAGGTTCAGGATTGGAGGAAAAACAAACCAACAAACAACCGAGGCTAGTAGCAGTAGGCCCTTGGGACAAAAAGGCACACTGAAAACTTCTGCGAAGTGTAAAAAGGGTTAAATGAATAAGTGAGTATAAACTTACTATTTTTGCTTATTTTTGAGATTTTAATTTAATTACAATATTTCTTCTTTCTGTTTTCTCTGTCCAAATCCTCCCATATACCCCACCCAATTCTCCTTAAATTCATAACCTCTTTTTTCATTAAATGCTATTGTATATGTATATGTATCTGAATATACATATATAGTCCTAACTACAACCTGTTGAATCCATACAATGTTACTTGTACAAATGCTTTTGGGGCTGATCATTTGGCAGTGGACAACAACAAGTGTTCTCCTCCCTGTGGAGGCCGTACCTTCCACTCCCAGCCTTATTCACTTGGGTGTATTCTTTTGTAAGACTCAGGCATGTCCATTAGTATCATCCTTCAATTCATCTTTAGATGGTCATGAGGAAAGTATTGATGGGTATACCTTCTGATGTTACTAGGAGACATAACTTCACAGCAAACTTCCTGGTTCTCTGGCTCTTACAATCTTTCCACCCCCTCTTCTACAATGTTCCCTGAGGCTTAGATATGGGAGTGTTTTGTAGATGTATTCCTTGGGACTGAGCTCCACAACTCCCTCTGAATTTTGATTGGCTGTAGTACCTAAAATTATTATTTCAAGAGCCTTTTTTGAAAGGTTCTGATTAAGTAACCTGAGTCTTTTGATAAATTTTTCCCACTTGGAATCCTAAAACCACTTGCTCAAAGAATTTTGTTAAAGATACAAGCTTGGCTGACTCACAGTACATCCCAGGGACCCTTCTCTGCCAGCTGCTTACACTTTATGGGTAAACATTTTTATTTGATAAGGAGTTTTACATTCTCTGTAAAATGTATTTGTTTGCAGTTGCACATATATACATGCAAGCGAAACACTCAAACTCATAAAATAGTTTTTTTAAAAAAAAAACTGAAAAAATGAAAGAAAATGCCTATCTCATTTTTATGAAATTCTTTATCATCATAAAATGAAAAGATTTTAAGGGAATATAGAAACAAGGAAGACTCATGCCTGCAATGCAAGAGACAGTAAGAGATGATATGTAAAAAGCCATGAGCAACTTGGCACCAAGCATACAACTCTCGGTGGCAGAAAAAAAGAGCAGGTGACATAACGAGGCGGGCACTGTGCAGAAAGAAAACGCTTCCTGGAGAAACTTTTATTAGCAAATGTGAGAAGAAAAAGAAACAAAGGCAAAGAAAGATGCAGACAGTTGCCAGAGCAGGGACAAGGAGAGAAAATAGAGCAGGAAGGCAGTGGTAGCCACATCTTGAGACAGAACAGGTGCTTCGTAAAAGAGCAAGAAGAACACCAGATTAGGAGTGAAGACTCGGAAAAGCCTGACCTAGTAACTTATTAAAAATTGCTCCAAGCTGTTCTTGAATTTGGCTTCAAATCAGCAGGGCAGACTAGAAGAACAATCTGAACCAAACCTCGGTCCAGCCAAGGAATGTTGATGCTACACTTTACATGTGACCAAAATAACAGACGAAACAAAATCCTGGATGCAGATTCTCAGAATGCTCCTGTCCTAAACATTACCTTCTACAGTCTGTTCTTCTGCCTTAATAAGCTTTGCTCACAATAATACAATGTGAAATTATTTTTCTTTTGATATGTACCTAAGAGATATTTTTAAAAGCTTTTATCCTTCAAAATATGAATGCTGCTAAGAATAATAACTTAATAAAGTTTAAAATAGTATGAATTACCATGTCTTCCTTTCAGGTGGCACTGAAATGCTAATTAAAAATTTAATGAATATAAAGTTAATTTAATATACTGGTTCATATATTCTTGAAACATATCTCTAAATAAGACTAGTGGCATGCACCTGCATAGACCATTAACTTGAGTGACACAGAAAATAAAAATAAAGTAGCTACCTCCTCTTCTGAATATCAAACATAAGAAATAGTTTGTATAGAATCTTAAAATGCACAGCAGCACGAAGATACCTAATGATGACAGAGTATCGCTCCTTTATTTCACAGATAAGAAAACTAAACTTCAAAAAGATGCAATGACTTCAGTTGAGATCGCCTGCCTCCTAAGACCTTCATTTCAGAACACAATCACAAACACTGAGAAAGCTTTTCTACTCTAGAACACACCGGCATGTACCAAGTGGTAGGACCAAACACCTTCCAGGTGGAACATCAATTCAGTATCTGACTGTTCTACTCACCCGAGTTTAGTGAACAGACTAAACTCACGGGTGTGTGCCGGACAATCAGCTCTTTCTCTACAAGTGGACTCTCTGTGCTTATTTCTCTTATTTCTCAGACATGTTCTAAATGTATTGGTATTAATATAAACATATTCATAGAGATGTGCAATTTAGCCAAAAATTTCTGCCCATAAAAAAAAACTCACTCGATACAGCTAGGTTTTGCACTTTTAAATGTAGACTCTTCATCATGACAGCAACAGAAAGAGAGCCATGCAATATCTTTCTGTATAAAGCAAGCACGCCTCTACACTCTACGGGGAAGACTCTTTTCTTCAAAGTTTCATGAGGAGACTCATATGAGTTGATGGACAGGTATACAGCCACATGGAATACAGAAACACATTAAGCAAATAGGAGAAAACCACAATGGAATAATGATTTTGGTGCAGCTTGGTAACCACAATGCCTTCCCTATCCTGGAACCAGTTGAGAAAGAACACTTGGCATGAATGTCACTGTGAACCTACAAGACTGTTGTTACAATCTGAGCGGCTAAGCTACGAGCTCCCAATAGCTTGAAGTAAAATTAAAAGCTACTCTAAAATTCACAAAACAAAAATAATGATCCAAACAGATATGTTAAGAGATGTGTGGAGATAATCAATTTCTAAGTAACTGGAATATAATTGCATCATCCCAATATGGAATGCTATTGTAATTGAGAAAATTGAAACATAATGGTGTACCTTATGCTTTGTGAGAATAAAAAGTGTTACAGGATGGTGAGCAGTCTGCAGTATATCCAGCAGACAGGAACCCAATGCCTGTGATAAGAACAAGCAGAGAAGGCACTCTGTGCAGAGGATCAAAATACTCACACCTGCTACATTCATGCAGTAATTTCCTTAGAGTTTATCTGGATATAATAAACTCTGACACTATGAGGATGTGGCCAAATAAATCCCAGAATGAAAGTAACACAGAAAATGGTGGCATAGCTCCATATAGTCTGTGAATTCTTCACATTAAAGAATAAAAAGCCTTGATTCCGTGTAACTTCACTGAATTGGCTGCAACTCTTAAAATGATGACGACATGAGGGCTGAGCAGACGCCTCAGTATGTAAAAGCATTTGCCTCACAAACCTGAAACCTGGGTTCAGGGCCCTGGAATCCATGTAAGAAACTTGATACAGTTCGTGGTTGTATCTATAATTCCAATACTCCTACGGAGGGAGGAAGCTGAGGGAAATGACGTGACCGGAAAGTTTGAAAGCCATTAAGTAGGAGCACACAGTACAATGACGAAAAACAGGAGAGACCCTGCCTCACAGCAAAGGGCAAAGACGAGAACTGACTCAAAAGTTGTCCTCTCTGACCTCCACATGTGTGCATGCACAAACACACAAGCAGACATGTACATGAACATGCATACAAACACAATAATAAATAAATGTAAAAATACAGACAATCCAATGAAATGAAATACATATTACATTCAATTATAAAACATGCGGTATCATTAATCTATAACTGAATTATATGATGAATCCTTAAATCAAATAAACAAAAACCAAATCCATAAAAGTTACTGCAATACTGCAGGGAATTTTCTTTGTATTTAAGGCACCTGCAACTCTCTCTTCTTGTTCCATTTCTCCTTCTCTAAAAACAACAGTTACATTCAGAGGTTAACATCAAAAACATAATGCAGCAGTTGGGTAGAACTAATTTGACCTTAGAGTAGGAGATATTCATTGTAACACCACGTAATTAGGAGCAACTTTTTAACTGGGGACAGATCCTCTTAAAATAGCAGTGGTCAATATACCTAGAGCAGACCACAGCTGGGAGCCACTATTCACTTCCAAACCCAGCAAGCACAGTGGTTTCAGAGACAGAAATACCACACTACTCTGTGCAAAAATGCTCTCTTGACACATAAATGGGTAAAACAGCATCCACTTCGGGGGGTTAAATTGTCAGTTTTTCTATTTCAGTGCTAGCTCATGGACGAACTCACACCAGCATCAATTCAAATTATCAACTAAAACAACCAGGAGAGCAGCACTCACCGTTTACCAAGGACTTAAACAAACCAAATTATGCTGTAATGTCTAACTGAAACCAGGTTTCCTCATTATTACCACCGTCCATTATGCAGAGGAAAGTAAAGCTCAGCAGAATCATACAGAAGGGGAGTTGGGGCCGTGCCAATTAGCTTTGGAAAAGCACATAATCAGAATGTGCCTCCATTTGGTTCACTGTTGTTATCTCCCTAGGGAAAGGTGCAATAAAATGTCTATATGTATCCATGAAAAATGATACACAGCACTGCAGCAAGTGGGAAACCCTGAGCTAATCAACCAACACCCGCTGATTAATCACTAAGTAAAAAGTGTGAGGCATGTGGGGGTGGCCCCACACTCAAAGTATATGGACAGCACAAAGCGGAGCCTTTGGATTACTAAATTTAAAAACCACACCAAGCTGGGGGATTGGGAGGAGAGGGTGAATATTATCAAACTACATTTTATGAAATTCTCAAACAATTAAATAAAATTTTTAAAAGGGTTATATATATTGCATTATTGTTGCATGAGGCTTCTTGTTCATTTTCCGGCCACCCAGACTCCCAAAATAACCACACAGAAACTGTATTAATTAAATCACTGCTTGGCCAATCACTATAGCATATTCCTAGCAAGCTCTTACATATTAAATTAACCCATTTCTATTATTTAATATTTTACCACAAGGCTCATGGCCTACTGGCAAGATTTTAATCAGCGGCAAGCGTCTTTTCCCTAAGGAGGCTACATGGAGTCTCCTGACTCCACCTTCTTTCTCAAAGCATTTAGTTTAGCTTTCTTTGCCTAGTTCTGTTTTGCCATGCTATAGGCTCAGCACAGTTTTTAATGGTAATCACAGCATTCAGAGAGGAATCCCACATCAGGTTAGGAAAAAACATCAGTGGTAGAATGTTTGCCTAACATGCATAAGACCAGTACCACCCAGTGTATGCACTGGTTCAAATTAAATTGGCTTGAAATAAAATGCATTGATGTCTCAAAGCTATAAACATATATACAAAAGATAAAGATAAAAAGAATTCGCTATATAATCTTATAATAATTACTCATTTGCCTATAGAAAATATTTTGTTTTATTTTCTGGCTGAGTGACGGTCTTACTATAAGATGTTAAAAAACTAAGTATTCACTATGTAGTACAGGCTAGCCTTGAACTCAGAACAAGCCTCTTGCCTCAGCCACCATTGTGTGAAGATCACAGGCATATACCAATCTTGGGATGACTTTTTAATGTTAGGGTGAGTTGACATCTATATTGAAAACAATAGCTCCATTTCATCCTGTGGATTGTTCTGAGAACAACAATAACCATTTACTATATCCTACAGTGTTAAAGCATATATATAAATACATTCTCACATCTTCATAAACATGAATGAGGAGAGTAGAAACAGTCAACACTGTATTGGGCTAATGTTAACTAATTTCAGCGTTAAAGTAAAAAGCAAAAACCTACATATTATTTGTATTTCACTCATAAATAAAATTATACCTGTATTATAATACAAATGATTTTTTAGAAGTTTTAATTTGAAGCTGAAAACAAAAATAACAAGGTCTGTATGAGATGATAGAATTCCACTAAGAATGGTCATATGAAAATTATTATGATGGAGTAAGCTAAAACTGAAGCAAACTATGTTTATATCAAAGTCTCATTAAAAAATAAGTGGGCATAAATTTAATCTCTTTCAAAATGATTTTAAAAGGTAAACCTGAACACTACAATCTGAGTCCTCAGAGGCTGAGATAACCAAAGAATTAGAGGCTCATAGCTCAGTGTGTTGCAAGAACTCGACAGAGAAGGTAAAAGCACGTGACTGCAAACCTATGGCTCTGATGGAAATGGTGGACTAGGAACAGCCCAAAGAATAGGCCTGTTTAGGTGAAACTTTTAAAAATATGACACTAAAGAAGAAAAGCCATAACCCAGGTGAGGGGAACTGAGAAAGCAGACCTCTGTGGCTGACATGAGCTTCCCTAATCTCACAGTGGCCAGCCCCCCCGTGAATTCCTCACAAGCTGAGACCACGAAATAACCAGTGTAAGTTCTTACATATGGGCCTGTGAGCTTTACCTCCTCAAAGAGAGGTAGAAGAGACTCACCCATTAATAAAACCCGCAAGAGGACTGAAAACCACACCTAAAAAAATCAATAACTCTTCCCCCTTCAAGAAGGTCCATCCTCAGAGAAAACTTGGCCCATAGGAAGCTGACAAAGATAAAATTTATCTTTGGCAGATAAATTATAAGGAAAGGAAGACATGGGGGAACCTAGAAAGAGAAATGTAGTCTACAGACCAGTTTTGTTTTTTAAATCATCAGGATTTTTATTTTATTATCTAATAACAAACGGGAGAAAAATCATAAAGAATCCCCAAAACTGATCTCTAATCCATCAAAACTATGGTCATGTTTTGATGGTCATATGTGGATGGAGCAAGCTGTGACTTCCACCACGCTGTGATCTGAATGAGAATGGCCCCAGAGGTTCATATTGAACCCTCGGCGCCTAGTTGAAATAACTTTCGGGGAAGGATTGAGAAGTGTGGCTTTGTTGGAGAAGGTGTGTCATTAGGGAAGAACACAGTTTCAAAGAAGGCAGTTTCAAAGCACTTACCATTCCTAGTCAGCACCCTACACACACACACACACTACCTCCTACTTGAGGATAGAGATATAAGCTCTCATTCCGTACTCTCCACTATGATGGCTATGGGCTCACCTTCTGAAACGGCAAACCCCAACAAATTCCTCCTTCTGTAATTCGCCTTAGTCACAGGGTCTTATCATCACAGCAACAGGAAAGCAACTAAGACAACTTGGGAAAGCACAAAAGCCGATTCATAATAAGTGATGTTACAGCTCTGTGCTAGTTACAGAGGTGCCCCCACTTCATTTGCTGACCTAAAGATTTCTGTGTGGCTTTAAGATATTTTATTTAACAATACAAACATTAAAAATAAACCAATATTTTAATTAAAAATAAACAACCAGAAATTTCCCAGCAAAAAGGGGAAGAGAACAAAAACTGTGGTGGCTGTTCCTACGCCTTTGAATCTTCCTATGTATCTCAGAACCCACATAAAAGTGGTTTGTAACCCATGGCATATAAACAGGATGTCACAGTTAACTGGAAGAACCTGATGAACGCTTTAGGGGAGAAAAATAATGTATTTGGTCTTCTGACCATCTCAGAAGAAAATAAAGCGGCATCTTTTCAAACCAACTAATTAAGAATTATGATTAAAGGGATTTCAGACATCATTAAATAACTGGTTTGCTTTCTACATTTTGATGGCAATGAATTCAAAGCTATACTGCTGAGAAGACAAGAAAATCAAGAGCAGGGAAAGTGTCGGAACACTCCTGTGCCGGGTCTACTGCGAATGTGCCTGGGCGCCGTCACTACTCCTTTGCTGGAAACTAAGCTGGAAGCTTTCAGGGGCAGGGTACACTTATAGCTTGAATGTAGCCTGTCTCCCACAGGCCCAAGTGATGGAGCCATGGTTCTCAAGGAGACACAACTAATCAAGCTGTCAGCCTGGAGAGTGTAAGCAGGTCTTTAACTCAACGGAGACATGCCTTTGATAGACATGGTGGGACCCTGGCCTCTCTAAGTTCCTCTGTACTGCCCAGTGCCCTTATTATGACAACCTTCTTTATCACAGTTGGGAGCCCAGTCATCATCCTAGACTATGGGCCAGACTATAGCTTTCTTCTCTGTGAGTTATTAGTCTCCAGTCTTTGCTAACTGGGCCAACACAGTTCCAGAAGGATGTTCTAAACTAAGTCTCAAGAGGTCAGTTCAGATTCTGCCTCTGTGGCAAACTGAGAGGAAGGCAGATCTCTCCTGAGTCTTAGCTTTCCCACATGTTAAATGAAAGCTGCTCAAGCCTGAGGCATCTACTGGCATGAGAAATCAACAACTGTAATGGGAAACACTTGCCTTAAGAAGCAGTAATTACAACCAAAGTCCAGAAAGATTAAAAAGAAACGCTGTTGGAATGAGTGAAATTATTAGATTTTCTATTCCAAAAACTACAGTATTAAATTAGTAGTAAGATTTCTGTGAAAGCTTCCAGAAAACGCCACAAATGGGAATTTGGAGGGAATCTGTGGCTGACACAAAGTGATGGGCACTCACTTTAAACTCTGAACAAGAACAGCCACACTCAAGGCGCCCAAATCAGCTTCCCAAAAGCAAGATTACGCGCTGCCTGGGACACTGTGAAACAGAGCTACAGTGCAGAAGCTCCAGGTGTAAGAGACAGAGAACTAAATCCATGTTCCTCCACTGCAGCCAACAGAGAGACAAGATGTCCACAGATACACCAGATTTCAGGATTTCAAATTTCCACTGCAAAAACTAAAGTTAGAGGACTTCTAATACCTGCCACGCGAGGTTCAGTGAAACCCAGCTCTCCTTACTTCTACAAAAATTCATTTAGGCATATGTTGCTGGAAGTAACAAATTTCTAAGGCACCACCTCTAAAAAAATTTAAACATTTTATATCTAACACAGCCTTTCCTACCTCGGGGTCTCAGCAAATGACTTTCCAGCTTATTTTAACGTAAAACTAAACTGCTGTTTCTGCACACCAGAATATAACAGACTATTCTACATCAATATACTAATTCTATGGCTGAGTACGGAGTGTGCTTGCCGGGAAATTGGCACACATAGGCCACATCCAATGTGCACCCCACAAATAGATCTACTGTCCTTATTCCTCTCAAACTCAGATGCTTCTGATACATAGTACATTCCTACCCTCCCAGCAAACGCTGTTGTTTAAGTCATGGTCTTTATCTCACCAAAGAAAGAGAATGAAGGCATGAATCAAACCACTCCACTCCTTCAGAGCAATCTGAGTTTACTGTTTAGTCTATAAGGCATTATGCTTAGCGCGTGCACGCGCGCGCACACACACACATATACACACACACTTCAAAATCCAGTGATGGGTAAAAAGTAGTCTAGGTCAATATGACATCACTGTTCTCCTTGTTAGTGGCTATCACTTAGGTCTGAGTCTGAGGCCTAACTGGTTATGAAGTACAGGGTGACCTTGGGGAAGAGCTTTCCTCCCTACTTAGTGAACAAGATTGGAGGAGCATCTTGACTGGTTGTAATTACCCCTGCATACAACATATGAAAATGTTCCTAAGACATCAATATTGCTGCCACAGAAGCAATGAACTGAGGATAGGATCTCAAGATAGAAGCTCCCTGTGCTGCAGAAAACATCAACCCATGGAGTTGACACACACCTTCCCATCCCCAGACTTCCTGTTATATGAGATCACAAATTTTTATGGGACACAATATGGCTCTGCGGTAAAGGCTCTTACTGTCAAACCTAAGGACTTAAAGTACCACCCAGAACTCACGTGGCTGAAGAAAAAAACAGACACCGCAGAGTTGTCCTTTGAAATCCACATGTGTGTTATGCCATCACATACACATACACTTTTTTTTTAATTGAGAATAAGAAAAAAAAAGTTTCCGCCTCCTCCCAGCCTCCCATTTCCCTCCCCCTCCCCCC
>NW_026067924.1:11225808-11269939 GCF_014885135.2 Alexandromys fortis | reverse complement strand
ACTTGGGGAAACAGGAAGATTGGGATAAAGGAAGGTTGGATAGGGGAGCAGGGAAGCACATATCTTAGTTAAGGGAGCCACCTTAGGGTTGGCAAGAGACTTGAACCTAGAGTGGCTCCCAGGAGCCCAAGGCGATGTCCCCAGTTAGTCCCTTGGGAAGCTGAGGATAGGGAACCTGAACTGACCCTATCCTATAGCAATACTGACGAATATCTTTCATATCATCATAGAACACATACACTTTTTAACAAATAAACACAAAGCCTTTAGACTTCAGATTTTGGTTGATTCTCCTGTCATATACAGTCAAAGCTACTCAAGCCAAAACAGCTTCCCTTCATAAAAATACATTATTGTATGGGATGAACCTGAATCCATGTCCACCTCCACTTGACCAGGTCCTAGTCTCAGTAAGGCTTCCTTCTCAACCAGCTGTGCTAGGATTCCAACCCAGGCTCAGCTCTCTGACTCCAGATCTCCTCTGACTGTATTGCAGCGAAACCAGGGACTCCACACTTCTGTCTGTTTGCACACTTATTAGTCTGGTGCCATTCCAGATGCCAGGTGTCATCAGAAGCTCAAATTTGACTAATGAGGAGCCAGACACACAAGGGAAATGTGAGTGCTTATGCCTACAAATACCTCCTATCTTGTGAACTGACATGCATGTTTCAAAACAGCAAGCTATTTCCTGTACTTCCCACATGCACTAAGAGCAAAACGCCTTTCTATCTCACAATCTTGATTCACTTTTTATAGCACACCAGCACCACCAGCACCACCAGCAGCAGCCAGTTGCTCAGTTTGTCAGTCAGTGCCCAGGAAAGGAGTAGTTATCACCAAAGAGGACCAGGCTGGGGGGGATGCCTTTACAGAAAATAGAGGAAGGGCTCCTCAGAGGATGGTTGTTTTACTAGAAATCACAGATATTTAGAGTCCGAACCAGAAGTGGTATTTGGGGTCCAAGTCCTAAGTCAGTGCTTTCCCTAACATCAGACTGCTTCTAAGTTGCCCATTAAATATTTACTGGGACTACTTGGCCAAACAAAAAATAATCCATTATTGTGTTAAAGTAAACCAAAACCTTTCAGTAGGTTAGGCTGACAGATGCACACTGTCCTAAATATTGACTTCTGATTTTTGAAATGAGCTCTGCTGCCCAGCTATCTCTTCCCTTCTTCTCGTCAACAAGATTCTATTTTATCTGAGGAATTCAAATACACCAATGCTATCAGTTCAAACACACTTAAGAGGGAGTCATAGTTCCAACTGGTTCTTAATGTATCCACTTTCTGTTTTATAAAAGCAATGCAAAGTATCTTATTTATTAAATTTAGAAAGACAGAACTTGCATTTTTATTTTAAATGCTATAATTTCCTTAATGGAGTAATTATCATATAGTGCTGATTTCATCCAACAGTTTCCTCTTTATCAAGCCAATCAGTCTGGGCAATCTTAACTTGGAGCTCAGGAAATCAAGTCTTTAGAAGTTCGTCTATAAAGGTTAATTAGGATGGGATTTTCCTGAGTGTGCTAGTCAGTCCTCACCTTCATCTCACTGCAGAGGAGCAACTCAAGCCAGTCGCTACAATTCACCCACTCTGCCAAGGAGTAAACGCAGAATCTGTATTAATGCCGCATGAAGAGACTATTGTTCGGGTCTTCATGGAAAGATGGGTCAGCCTCTTGCCCAATCAGGAGAGAAAAGAGTAAGAGAAAGGAAGGAACCTGGGTAACTGACGACAGCACCTAAAGACCTCCACTTGTGCAGCGCACTTCACTTCCCTTCCACTGAAGTCACTTCTGGTTGAGGGTTTGGCTACTTGAAGATGTACTGGACAACAGTACTAGAAACGGAAGAGACTACAAACCTATAGCTTTCCAAAAATAATCCTGTAAGAGGACTTTCCTCAAAGTGCCAGTCATCTGCAGAGTAAAGAACACCAAGACTTCCCCCAACAACAAGTGACAGGTGAGCTGTCAGAAAAACAAAGGCATTTCTATATCCTCTGAAATGATGGTTAGTGCCCAGCACACACTTCCTGGCTCTCAGGACTAGAAGTAAGCAGGAAAAAATACTTGCCCTGGAAACGCAGACAGAAAGAGGGACAAAACTAACAAGTAAGCAACATCTTCATGAAGGGCACAAACAAGGTCTCACATGATCGGGATCTGAGCATCAATGAGAGGATTATAAACACAACAATCTAGAGAATTCTCCCACTCCAGTGGAGAAAAGGCTCAGAACAACAAGTACAGAAAAGCTGAGAGAGAAAGAAGCAGAGGTTAGGCCAAGAGTACAGAAACATGACAGGGAGAAGAAATGTACAAAATCAACATATAGAGGTAGACACCCTATCCTCAAATCTTAAAAATTAATTAAAAATATTTTTAATAAAAAAAAAAGAAATAGGGAGATTGAAACGGCATCTGCTTCTGTTTGCCCTGTTAGGAGCAGTGCACTGGGACAGATGGGATGCTGTACCAATTATCTTGATCCTGAGATCTTCCAACACCTTTCTAAAGAAAACATCAGACCAGCCAAAGATCAAAGTTCCCAGTCCATATTTTCTAATCATAGAGAGTCAAGCACTCTCTGGGGCTGAAGCACCAGCTCACTCTGCAGAGTCCTCCACAGAGGATGGATGCTCCAAATCCTGTCAGCCTGTCTCCTGAGCTCGCAGAAGTTTCTCACAGCAATGTTGAAATGCAGGCACCTTTCCTACAGCACACAAATAAAGACTTAGGAAACACAGGAGACTTTGTAAAGGAAAAAAAAAAACTTTGTAAAGTGATAAACCCCAAAATTAAAAATTAGCATCAACAAAAGTTCCAATGTGAAATCTTTCAACAGTATGGAAAGCTCTGACAAGGTGCATGGCCACACAAGTGAAGGCAGCTCCATGGTTCTCCATGTTTCAGAAAGAAGTGAGCAGCCACTGCACTGCTATTTGGAGGAAAACAGTAAGGCCTTCGAAAGAAGCACCAGACAATGAAGTGCCCTTTAGTTTAAGCATTTGAGACAGAACAGTAGGCAACTACAATTTTAAACTTTAAGTTATTCTTATAATATTCTACATAGTAAATGGTCTCAGAGTTTAAGTTATAGGGTAATGGATAATACCACTGTGTGGCTATCTAAGACTGGACCCACAGCTTTTTGAGGAAGTACATTTTAAAAATAGATGTGGGATAAAACCTTAAGATTTTAAAAAATAAGTTATTTGCCAGATCGTGGTGGTGCACGCCTTTAATCCCAGCACTCGGGAGGCAGAAGCAGGAGGATCTCTGTGAGTTTGAGCCTGGTCTACAAGAGCTAGTTCCAAGACAGGCTCCAAAGCTACAGAGAAACCCTGTCTTGAGGGAAGAAAAAAAAAAAAAAAAAACATGTTATTCAGGTATCTATGTTTTTAAAAATACAGTTGTTAGGCCAGGGGTGGGACCTGATGGTAGAGAACTTTCCTAGCAAGCCAAGGGCCCTGGGGTCAACCCTCTGATAATATTAAAACTCAGAGATGCTCAAATTCTTCATATAATAACATGTCTTGTTGGCATTTAACCCATTCCCATCCTCTAGATACTTTCAGTCAACTCGATTACTTTAAGAAGCCGACGGCAATGCTGTGTTCACAGTTGTAAGCTATACTGCAGACAGTTTTGACTAAGTTGGTACTTGCTCAGTACACATGCAATTCTTTCCCTGGTTTTCTTTCTCAATGCTGGGTCACCACCTGCTAAACCTACAGATAAGGAATGCCAACTCTAAGAATCACCCTTAAAAACCTGAGAGACGTTTGCTTCTCCTTGACTGAAGAACACAGTGACATGGGTTGTTATGGTGACCACAACATGCATCACCATCTTTACTCCTTGGCCCAGCACCATCATTAGTGCATTTTTAAATTACCTCTAGCACGCTCCAAACCATTCAAGGGTACTCACTGAGCCACATACCTAGCCACCATGATAGGAGGTAAGCAGACACGTGTATGATGGTAACTGGTTACCATATTGTCAACTATTACCCAGATTTCTTTACAATGCGAGAGGTAAGAATAAGCTAGCTATAGATAAAATGGAAAGATTAGGATGCTATATTAACAATAATCAAAGTATTCTTTGGCTGTTGACCAACAACTTTAAGGGGGATTTATTTCCTTAATTCAAACACCCAGCAGCCAAATATTCCATCGTTCTGTACTATTAAGATTAATGGTTTGCAATAACCAAAATGGATCTCAACAGCCACATAACCAAGGAAGCAACCACAACACAGGGCCACTCGCCAGACTGCCAAGGAACAAAATCTTAGCAGGTGGTCAGGTCATCCTCTGCTCCAAATTAGTCATGCTGCACGTGGCATTATCTCCACAATTGTATGGGGTTGTTTTGTGTAATGTAACCCCTGGTATCCCATTTTCAATATTAAGACAAAACTTTCTTTAATGGCAGGCAAACCACAATAAGAAACATCAATGATAAAAATAAGTCTGCGCAGGGCTCAGTGAAAAGGGCTCCTCCCAAGTCCCAGAGGTAACTGCCAAGCCTTACCCACCCTCACCTCAATATTTGTTCAGTGAAGCAGTGCTGTACCTGGAACAAATCCCGAGGCCTAGTCAAACACCAGGTGGTATACCAGTGTAATTTTTTTGAGTAACAGATGGCTCAAACTTTTCATGTTTATGACATGCAGCCAGGACTTACACAAGTGAAACTGTCTTCCAAGTTCTTTATACAAGTAGCACAATTACTCGTGTGACTCAACTCTTCACATCATAAAGACAGCAGCAGGTGGGACAGATGCTGGGCTCCTGGATTATTTATGACTTTGCCTAACAGACAGAGAAACCATACACATGAACACAAATGGAGCCGAGTGCAGTTACATATTCCATGGTATTCCATTTCCTCCGCCATAAAGTTTGAAGGCCAAACTAAGTGAGTGCTTTGGTTTGAGTAAATAAAAGTAAAATGTTGCAAAGCTGGAATAAAGGCAGTGAGGATAAAAGTGTTCCAGTGCCCTTATATCTGAACAGTATTCTCACTAGAAGTTTGAGAATAGGAAATAAGGAGGAGATGGCTGGCCCAGGAGTCCTCGAGTGACTTTCACTGCCTGCAAAGAATTAGTTGTTTTTATTAGTAGTTGTTAATCTGGCTGAGCTTAATTTATGAATTAAACTGTATCAAAGATTTGTTCATAACAGGAAAAAAAAACAGTATATACGGGTTCAGGACCATCCATGGTTTCAGGCATCAACTGAGGAGTTGACAGGATGCACTCCCCTCAAATAAGAACAACTGTACATCAAATTTGTCAAAAAAGGAAGGGAAAGAAAGGCTGAAGAAATGTAAAAGTTACCCCAAGTGACGTTTCTCTCTATTCCTCTCCACCCCTCACAATGTCTCCACTAAACAACTCTACAACCAAGGTCTATCCACTTTGACCAAGGCTAGTCAAGGCCCTGGGCATCGGAGAATTCAGACAGCAGAACCTTGACAGGGACTATGTGGGCTTTACATGGTGCCCACCTGTGTCAGGCTGCTGTCCTCCACGTGCAGGGCCAGTGGGTAATCGGGATCGTGCTCCTGGCACCACTTAAGCTTTCTTGTGGCTGACGAGCCATCACAGGTACGTATGGACAGCCATGATTGAGACTTGCAGCCCTTGCCAGAGTCACGGACAGGCACAGATGTTTGATAAAATCAGTAATTGTTCCACCTGGGGCCCAACTCCTAGGTCCGTCACGCAGCCTCCTCTATCCACACAAAAAGCTTGGGCTAGTAATACAGGTAAAAACAGAGCTGAGCCCAAACAGATTCGAAATCTGCTGTACTAACAAAAGACATAACCAAGAAAGAAAAAGGCTAGAAACTACACAAAGCTCCTACTAAGCCAGGAGGTGGTAGTGCATGATATCAATTCCAACACTTGGGAGGCAGAGCCAGGCAGATCTCTATGAGTTCAAGGCCAGCCTGGTCTACAGAGCAGGTTCCAGGACAACCAGAGTTATTACACAGAGAAACCCTGTCTTGGGGAGAAGAAAAAAAATACTAGACACCTCTAAAACTCATAGAATATATTCATATACTCGATATATTTTGATTTTACCTAGCAACTGAATTACTATACTTATTATTCCTGGGTAAAACTTCAGTATTCTTCAGATGAACTTGTTTTTATATGGTCGCACCCTGGTAAATTATTTTTCTAAATGTCTGCAGTGTGTTTTATCCTTGCATGGACTATAATCCTCACTAACACCACATGCCAAGAATCCCCCTACTCCAAAGTGGGGACTGCATTACAGTCGGTGGTGCTGCTCTTCACAGAAAATGTATTTTGTGAAAAACTTATCTGATTATCCTCTTATACAAAACAAATTCACTCACTGGTCCACATCCCTTACCATAAAGCTTGGGACAGAACTCTTGGACTAGGAGAGTTTTTCAGCTACTGGTATATTACATAGACCTTTCCATCGGGGGTTAACATCCCTAATCCCTAAATCTGAAACCTAATGTTCTGAAATCTGAACCTTTTGAATGTCGAGTTAGAACTCTAAGTATTTCTAGTTTCAGATCAGTGTGATTTCTAAATAGACCTATTCACAACCTGAATGTGCTTTCGAATTGAAATTATGACCATACAAACATGTATTATGTGACAGCAAACAAAATTAAAATGCTATAACGTAGTCATTCAAACTGAAAAAAGAGCCAGTTTTTAAATATCTAAAAACAACTGCACCAGCCCTAAGTTAATTAGTTCACACTTGAGGCCAACTACCCAGCATGCCTTGTAATTATAAACACCATGATCGGTGTTTTGCCAATTTCACAAGCTTGACCATTTTGTACAACACTTATAGGAAAAATTAACACTTGGAAGAAAGCTGACTTTTTACATTTACAACTATTAATTACCATCCTCCTTCCTTCCTCCCCTTTATGGAAGCACAGTGAAAAACTGTTGCAGGCTAGTACATTTTAATTGAACATGAATTGTTAGTTTCCTTTCACCCCTGCTTTCTGACCCATTTATTCCAAATCTCATATGGCATGCTGCAAATTAACCAGATGACCGGCCTATGATGGGCACCGGTGTTAACATAAATTCAACCATCAACATGGCCTCGGGGAACTGAACGACACCAACCAAACTTCCATGTTGAAAGACTAACTCATCAAGAGATTTGGAGAGCAAGATTTAATCTGAGACACAATAAAAAAGAATATTATTGCTGACGCCTGCCTTAGAGACGTGTGTCACAGATCCTTGTTTCCTGGTCCTACACGGTTGTTCCTGCCCAGTAAACACAGGGTAGCCACATATGACAAATGAACTCATCTTTCCTCTGGCCCCTCAAACGCAGCAACACTGGCCGGGCTGATCAAGCATACTCCTGCATCTTGTATACGGCTATTTCCTTCTTAAACACTCCAGTCTGTGTTCAAATGCCATCTTACTAAAGAAGTCCTTCTTACTCCCACTACACAAGATATCATCGCCCAGCTCTCTCAAGACCTTACTATCATATTCTTCATAGCACTGAGTAGCTGAATTAATACTTGGTTTTTCAGTGACAATGTAAGCAACATAAAAAAAATTTAAATTGATGTGCGTTCACCAATGTATCTCCAGATCTTTATTTAAAAAAAAAATAAAAAAGAACAGTTCTTGGAACTTGGCTCAGTAAATAATTATGTCTATGGATATATGGCCTACCAACCCATGTTCACTCATTAACTCCTTTGTTTGATTTGGTGCTGAAGTCCTGGTGCCTAAAGCAGTACTTAACACTCGAGGCACCCAGTGATTATGTTGAGTGATATCCACCAAACAGGCATGGTGGCTTTTTGAGTGACTGTTTGTTTATGATGACAAGGACTCGAGAAATGAAGCCCATGCTCTCCCGCTGAGCTACAGCCCCACTCTCTGAACTGCTATTATTAAATGCTTTCAAAATCGAAAGAAGCAATAAAGATAATTTTATCAGTGTCTAAGAGTGCTTAAGTTTCATCATTAAATAAGAATTAACTATTTCCCTAATCACTAAAGCTTTTAACAGTTATAAAAATTGAAACTGCCATCATAATGGACCATATATGAACATCTGTACACTTAAAATACCCATGAATGTATATATAAAACTGAGGGTCAATCACATAATTGATAATAAAAATATAGCTTTGGGCTAGTGAGACAGCTTAGTGGGTAAAAGTGTCTGACACCAAGCCAGACAACCCAAGTTCAATCTCTAGGACCCACATGCTGGAAAGAAAGAACCATCTCTCACAAGGTGTCCTCTGACAAAAATGATGAGAGAGAGAGAGAGAGAGAGAGAGAGAGAGAGAGAGAGAGAGAGAGAACATAAAACTGGCTTGAAAAGATGTATGTATTTGCTGAACGTCTCCCCAAATGCTCATGTGTTAAAGGTGTTATTCCAATGGCATCACAATGGGGAGGGAATGGAACACCAGGACAAGGCTGTTCTAAGTCGACAGTTGTGTAAATTACTTTTCTGTAGCTGTGACAAACTCTATGGCAAAGGTAACTCCTAAACAAAGGAGTTTGGAGTTATAGTGCAGAAGGATGCATCATAGTAGGGAGGCAGGGTGCAAGTAGCCGGAGATGGAAGCTGGAAGATCACACCTTCACCACAAATGCAAAGCAGAGAGAAGCTGGGTGTATGGCAAGGCTTTAAGCCAGTGGTTCTTAGCCTATGGGTCATGACCCTTTTAGGAGTTGAACCCTTTGGGACCCTTTCACAGGGTCACCTAAGACCGTCTAAAAACAAATACATTGCATTTATGACTGGTAACAATAGAAAAGGTACAGTGATGAGGTACCAACAGAAACAATTTTATAGTTGGGGCTCACCACAACATGAAGAACTGCATTATAGGGTTACAGCATTAGGAAGGTTAAGAACCACTGCTCTAAATGTTCTAAGCATGCTCCCAGTGACATTCTTCCTCTAGCAAGACTGCACCTCCCTAAAACCTCTCCAAAGAGCACCACCAACTAGAGATCAAATGTTCAAATACAGGAGTCTATGAGGAACGTTTTTCATCAAACCACCACACTAGGGGTGGTGTCTTCAGCAGGGCTTATGAGATGTTACTCTTCACTGTTCCACTTCTTGGCCAAGTTTGCTCAGCTAGGACTTCCCTCTCATTATCACCCAGCATCCTCCTGAGAGCCCCAAAATCTATACTCAGCTGACCATGGCAGAGACTCTCCAAAACCATGAGCCAGAATAAACGTCTCTGTCTATAAGTTAATTCACAGATTTTGTTATATTAATGGGAAGTTAGCTAACACAGAAAACAAAGTCTGACTTCATTTGAAAGGGGTAGTTCTTATAAGATACACACCGAAATCAGGACAAAGCAGAGAGAACTGGCTTGCTGCTCTGTAGAGTGGCTCACAGAATTCATGAAGCACTCCTTCTCCTTCTCATCTTTGCACGTGTTAAATATCACACTGCAGCATACTGATCTGAACAGTTACATGCTAATTTAAAACAGTTAAAAGTTCTATTTCATTTTAGCATTAAATAATCTGAATATCACTTAAAACAATTTAAATTATTTTAAATAAAACAGGTACTCTATAAATTGTTTTCAAAATTCAGCTGCCATAAGTATTTTGAAAATGAATCAGGGGCAGAAGTGATAGCTGGAGCCATGCTTAAGAGCACCGGCTGCTTTTCCAGCAGACGAGGGTTCTATCCCCGGCACCCAGATGGCAGCTCACACTGTCTGAAGTTCCAGTCCCAGGAGCTCCAATACCCTCTTCACATCACCAGCATGTGTGTGGTACAGAGATGACACACATGCAAGCAAACACCAACACACATAAAATGGAAAAACAAAGTAATTTTTAAAAAAGAAAATTAATTATATAACTAAGTCCTTTTGTTTTCAACAAAATTATCACTGAGAGCAGAGAAGAGCTGGTTGGAGTTGATGCTGTCGTGTTCATTTTTGGGCAGAACCTTCTATAGGCAAGATAGCAGACTTTTTTTTTTCCAGTTAACTGCCAAATAACTGTTTCAGAGTTTGAGGGACATATGGTCTATGTCACAACTAAACTCCTGACTCAATCCTAACAGTGGGAAAGCACGCTGGCTAATAAACTCAAGTCTGTTCCAATAAAACTTTATTAATAAAAATAAGCAACCAGTTAGGTTTGTCCTGAAGGCTAGAGTTGGCTGCTCTTTAGTCCACCTCGTTTCATCCAGGAACGTTATCTGAGCCCACAGCATCCCGCTTATGAACAGGCTATATGCCAGAAGTCAACATATGGCCATGATTTTCCTTAACTTTCATTACTTTTGCAATACAAACTGCAACAGAAACAGTTCAACTGGGGAATTTCAGACAACTGGAGCAAAATTCTTCCTTGTCTATGCTCTCCCTCATGTAGAAACAAAGAGAAATCACTTGAGCTGAAGAGCACCTGGGTCATAAGAGTCAAAGAGTAGAGGTGTAGAGACACAAAGGGAGAATGGCACACTCTACTTTTTCCAGGAACACCTTCAATCTGCATCATCTCTCCACTACCTGAAGACCGCCGCTGCATCTTAAATCACCTGCCATGACACTACACCATGATCTGCCTGCCTCTAGAGTGCCCGGGGCTTTGAGAGAGGCCACATGCCTTTTTCCCATTGTCTCTTTTCCTTTAAAAAAGCCAAGCTCCTCTAAAAGTAGAGAGAAAAACAGGCAAATAAAGGATGCCAATGTGGAGGCATAAAACTGAAAACAGTCACAAGATCCCCATCCAGGAAACTTGCATTTTCTGTATTAAGGATGGCCAGGCACCACTTGATGATGTCAGGGCTATGAATTTAACCATAACAAGGAGAGTGTAAGTGTCAGGAAATGGGGAGATGGATCAGAATGTGGAGGGCTTGGCAAGGAACACAGCAGCCAGGCGACATCACTGACACCTGTCCATCCTCGCACGCACACAGCCCACAGCAGAGCCGTCCCATTAGTTCAGCATGGCCAGGAAAGTGACAGTCGTGCCGGTGTGGCAGAGACTGAGGACGGTGGGGCACACCCGTATCTAAGGGGGCAGGTGCAGTCCTCATCACTCCAGCCTGCTGCAGGACTGGGTCTGTAGGGTTTTTCTAGAAAGCCAGAAGCACAGACTTTTTTTAAATATAAAACTACCAATTAGTGGAGACACTTCACCAGTCGGTGACAATTCAGCCCACAGCCACCTCCCCAGCCCAGTCTTCAGCTTTTGTCCCTACTCTCAACAGGCTGTAGTCCTTCTTAACTCTGTTCTCTGAGAAACAACATCAGAAAGAAGTTAGGCCTTCCCAAGGAACTGCATAACCACAGCTGCTCGCCTCGTCTCCACAGTCACATGTATCCCTAAGGTCAAGACTTGACATCGTAGAACTAATTAACATTAAAAGTTTTAGAAAAATAAAAAGCCCAAGCCACCTCGGTGATAACTGAATACATTCACTGTTGAGTGGTTTACTTCAGCCAAAAATGTAAATCAGGGTTGAAACACACCCTACGAGTCCCAGCTGGCCCTGCAGCCATCCCAGAGGTAGCACAGTGGGCAAGTCTCTTTCCCAACAATCAAGGTTCCTCGCTGTTCAGCTGCCTCTTCATGCAGCCGAAGATGAGCCGCACACTATAAAACAAATCTGAGCTTGCCATGAATTCGGGCTCCTTCGCTCAGGTCAGACCCGCCACAGGTCAGGCCTGCCAGCTGCTCTGCAACGTCGGCCCGCTTTCTGCCCAGACCTGTAATTATTTACAGTTCTGCACCTGTCACAGAACTCACACAAAGACTCCCCTTGTTTCCTGGGCTCTACAGACAGTTAGACACAGCCCTGCCAAAGCAGAGAGCTTGGGGCACGTTAGAGAGGAGCTGCTGCCGCCCAGCTCTAGCCACTTTCCAAGAGAAAAAGAGACAGTGGTGAGATGAAAAAGTTAAAGAAGGTTCTCGTGGTTAGCAAACCAAATACTCGGCACCCATTTTAATCTTGGTGAGCACAGAAATTATCTATGAAATGCTAAAATGAAGGAAACACTTCATCTGGATGCCAAACCTCCAAAATCAGAACTTAGAACTGAGAGGAGCAAATGCAATTTCAACAGTGGCCCGTGAAACATGCTCCCAAAACTCCTCAGGCGTTGTCAATCAAACCATCTCCTTAAAAGACTGGTTAGTCACTAGTGCTGCCACTGAACCAAGGCAGGGTGGAGTGACAACTGCTAAGTAAATCAGAGGGTGGGTAGAATCAAGTACACTCAGAGAAAGCACAGACTAACAGTACTGAGTAAGCTCTCATTAAAAGTGAAACGGGTCTTCTGACTGTGGCTAAATCGGGGGCGCACAATCGGAAGCTTCGGCTTGTTCAACTTCTGTTCTCCTGAGTTATGCAACGCTCTCCAGAAGGTGCATATTTCTTTAAGAAACAAGCAGTCCTGGGTAAACAGGGTGCATCTGGTGAACACATGTCCATGAGCAGGTAAACACATGATTTCAGTAATGACTTCCAACACCATCTGTCAGGCAGGTAGTGCAAAAGCTACTCGACAGGAAAGGCAGTTTGAAGTCATTTTTAAGCACATAGACTTATATCTGTAATAAAAGTCAAGATCAAACTACAAGCATGGAAACTTGTCTCCCTCTGCCCTAAATTTACCTGTGGCAGAGGCAGGCAAGTTCGTTCCTGTTAATGTGGAGGATAATAAAGCCACACAGTTTACAAATACAGAAACTGATAATTACCCCCAAAAGAAAACTTATGATTAAAAACAGCAGTAATTTATTCATCGCTAATCAATAACTAGCAAAAACAGTCTCTGTAATAAATTAAACTATATCACCTGTCTACAAAATCGCCTTACCATTAATTAAGGAATAAACCACAGTGGTGACTGGTGCTTTGAAATAATACTCAATATCATTAACTCAACTTGAAAAACATAAACTCTATTGTAAAAGAACACAGGGCAAGAAAAAGAAAAAGAAAAAATACAAGAAGGAAGGGAAAGTTCAACCAATAATTATTCTGACTTTGAAGTAAGTTGGTTAGTGGAGAGGCTGTGGAATTTATTGGTGCATTTCCCCCTTGATGTATGTCTGTAAACCCGTGACCCTTGCATCATTTGAACACCCGAGGTGAGCTGCAACACAATTACCTTGGATGGCACTGGGGAAGTGATGGGGTCGGTAAAGTGGCTGCTATACAAACATCACTCCCAGAGTTCAGATCCCCAGAATCCATTTAAAGTTGGGCCTGGTGGTGCTATAGTTCCAGGACTTGGGAGACAGAGATGTGGATCTCTGTGGCTTTCTGGCCAGTCAGCATAGATTACTTGTGAGTTCCAGATCAAAGAAAGATTTCATCTCAAAGTTTTCATCTTCAGCAAGATGAGGTTGACAGAAATGTACAGCCACTGCCACTGGCCAGCATCCTAACAAGAGTGTTACTGTAAATCGCAATCATAGAAAAGAGTGAAAACCGCTGAGTTCAAATTCAGTTTCAAGTAGCTGTGTGCATATTAGTTTTGTGCCATGACAGAGTTGAAAATTCTTACACTGGAAACTATCTAATATTTACTAGGCAAGAGAAATAAGAAAACAAGAAATTAATGGAAGTAGTAAGCACAGGCATCATGAAGTCAGGTGACATAACTGAACCTGTAAATATGAAAACTGAAGCTCCAGGGTGACATGCGAATACCACTCCCCCCCCCCCTTGCAATTCAGCATCTGGTCTGAGCTGGAAGAGAAAGGTCTGGTGTTGATGAACACCTGAATGGACCTCTATTCAGAGCAGTTCTGAAGAATGGTTTTGAGTGCAAGCCCTTCACCCAAACAAAGAACGTGGAGATGTTTATGGGAGAGAGCCCAGAGAGAAAGATGACAACAGGCCAATGGCTGGTGGGCCAAATGACCTTGGAACTCTTTATGGGATATTTTTATCGATGTCAGATAAAATCTAGTCTAAGAAAATCTAGTCCTAAGGGCAACAATCTGATTTCTTCCCAGTCTTGAAAAAGAAAAAGTTAACTACATCTACACCTTTCATAATTATTAGCTAGGGAAAAGTAGTGCTGCATGATAGGGAATCTGAAAAGATCTGCTCATCCACTGACTCCAAAGGGCAACTCATAACTTCTTCCATCCTAGGCTTCATGAGCTTTAGTACACTAGGGAATAACATAGCTCATGGATTGTGGCCTCTTTGTTGGGACGTCTGTTGTCATAAGGGCCCATTAGTAAAGACAGAGAAAGCATGCAATGCTGTAGGAGGACTCTGCAAATTTCAAAGCATGGCACCTGAAACACAGGGAGGAACAGCATTCTCTGTATGTATGATCTTGACAGCCAACTTGTGGGACTTGAACCACCTAGGAGTATGTCACAGAGGGTATTTGCAGAAACAATGAACTGACAGGGAATGACCTCCATGCAACACAATGTAAATAGTACCTTACAATAGACTCACCAGAGAGAAAGAGGTACTAGGAAAAGACTATGACTGTGCACCTGCCTCTGCTGCTGAGTTCTGCAGGCATGCAACTGTTACTGCTGCTACTGTGACTACTAATATCATTCTCCTGCTTCTTCACCTTCTTTCCTATGTTGACTCAAAACCAGTGACTCCACAGGGGTCTTCAGGCTTTCAGCTCCACATTCGGATTGCAGAGACATCACCTTCCTAAACCAAAGCCATCTGGTTCTCCAAACTATACAATCCCAGTGTGGGAGCCAAACTAATACCCACCCCCATTCAGTTCTTCTAAAGAACCCTGCCCACTACATTTTTCCTACTGGAGAAATAAGGGGCATGGCTCCAGATCCCGAGTGAAAATCGGAGACTTCAATGAAAGCAGAAGGCGGGTTCTTGGTGAGACCCATGCCGAGGGTGTTCAAGACTTGGAACAGTGACCTTTCAACTCATGCAAAATCTTTTCTGAGTCAAGCAACCGCATGTGATACTACACATGGCCAGGCACTAAGAGACACTCTTAGTATTAGAATCCCATCACCTTCAAGAAATGGGTTGCACGTGCCAAGAATAGGAAAGGGCTCTGTAGTAGTGGCCTTCAGAAAGCTAAGGAAGACAGGTTGGGTGCTGTCATGCATGGTCCACACTAACATGAAGTATATGAACTGAAAATAAATGAATACAGAACATTTGTCCCTGAAAGAAACTAACTCATAAGGAAAGAAAATTCTGTCATTTATTATGATTTGAGATTTGTTTGTTTGCAGAGGAAAATGTGACCCTTCATCATGTAAAGACACACACACACACACACATACACACACACACACGTAGTCCAAACAGCATCATACTCAGAGACTGACACCTCCTGAGTCCTGGGATTAAAGACATGCGGCTCCATGATTTCTGCTTTTTAAAACATAGTTACAGAAGGATTTCAGGGATCAGAAATTAAGTAATAAGAAGTTTTACATCATATTAAATTCTTTTATTTTAAATAAATCATCTGGAAAATAAAAAATAATTACCTTCACTGCCACCCACAATTTACTGCTTTATAGTTAACAATAATTTCTTTCTCTACCCCAACTTTCTATTAATTCTTTGTGGACCCCACATCATGCGTCAATCTCACTCATTTCTCCACCCCCACGCCCCCATGCTCTCTGCCCTTACAACTCCCCCCTAAGATAAAACAAAATAAAGTTTAAAAGAAAAGAAAAATCTCATCATGGCAGCCACAGTGTGACACAGTGAGTCACACAGCATGTCCTTTAGTCCATACATCTTTACTTAAAAGTGTTCACTGCAATGAGTCACTGGACTGGCTCAAGGTCTCTGGTTCCTGCTACACGAAGCCCTCACTGGGGCTCCTCTCTTATTTCACCTGGTATATTATCAGAAATGGGTTAGGAAACCTGACTTGTAACAAGAAAGGGAAGTAACTATATTCACATTTAAGATACATAAAATGGAAGTCAGTGTGAAGAAAGGTGGACATTAAAGGACCACTCTCTGGAGAATAAATCCCTGGAGGACACTGGCCAGCCACCCTAGCCTGACTGACATGTCCAGGCCAGAGGGGTGTGCTGGCACGGAAACAGGGGAGATGGCCGCTAAGGAGCAGCACCAAGGCTCATCTTCACCAAGTACACATGCAGACACACACAGCTGCGCCTGCACATATGCATGTAGAAACATTTAAAAATACAAACATACACACATAAAATTCAGTTAAATTTAAACCAGTTTTGATGTTGCACATCTGTTATAGCAGAACTCTAGGAGGTGAAAGCAGGAGAATCGGGAGTTCAAGGACACCCTGGGACACACTATGAGTTCTAAGTCAGCCTGGACAACGTGAAACCTTGTCTCAAAGAAGAAAGAGAGAAAAGAAAAAGAAAAGAATGGGGAGAGGGGAAAGAAAAGGGGGGACAGAAAGGGAAAGTGGGGAAAGGGAAAAAGGGAAAGGAGGGAAGTGGAGGGGAGGGAAGTGGGATTTTCGATTTCTTGGAAATAACTGAGTCTAAGGCAAAAGGAGATGCATCAGAATCCACTACAAAAGATTACAGTTGGGGCTGCAAAAATGGCTCAGCAGGTAAGAACAGCAGCTGTTCTTCTAGAAGACTAGACTTTGATTCCCAGCTTCCACACCAAGTAGCTCCCAGTCACCTGCAACTCCAACCCTAGGGAACCAATACCTGTACTCAGACACGCACAGGGACACACACAAACACATAACGAGGTCAGTGGTTAAAGCATCACAGGCAACACCCCGGAGAGAGAAGAGCAGAGCTGAGGTGGTAACGCCGCGGAGAGTAGGCCCATCTATGTGGAACTGAATGTTCCGTCTCTGTTGTGCAGAGCTCTAAACATTCTGAAAGCTGGCTGGAAGCAGTTATCAACGTTCAGATTGACTTGGAGGCCAGACCACAACCTGAGGATGCTTTCATACTAACTATTTCAAGAACTGTGGTCCATTTGTCTCCATTTTTAAAACCTAGCAATAAAGGAAGCAGAGAAACAGGAAGAGAGTCTTAAGCTTCATGGCCTACAGGACACACCGTCAATAAAGCCTGCTTAACTTGGAGGAAAAAGGGGAGAACAGGCAGATGCTAACCCCAGGAATGTGTAAACACCTTAGTAGAAGCATCAATATGACCAATCCCTATGACACAGCTCTAGAGTGTATTTTAAATGGCACAGTGAGAAAACAATGTTAGAAATTAAAATCTACTGTGCACGCTCACCATTTATAAATATTCATTTGTACGTGTTTATACTACTGTGTAGTGTTGGATAGAGCCATGTAAAGAAACCAAAAAACAAAATTTTTTAGTATTTTCTTCTTTTGAGTTTTTAAAATATTTTTGGTTTTTTACAGACAGGATTTCTGTGTAATAGCTCTGACTATCCTGGAACTCCCTTAGCAACCAGGCTGGCCTCAAACTCACAGAGATCCACCTGTCTCTGTCTTCCACAAACTGGGATTAAAGGTGTGTGCTCCCACTGCCTGGCACTATTTTCTTAACTGCCCTATGCATTACCTTACCTGACCTAAGGACATATGTGCCCACTCAGAAGGCAGTTAAAAGAAAGACTATAAAAGCTAACTTTTGTCATCAACTTAACACATCTGGAAACAACTAAAACCCAAGGAGCTGTGAGGGATTTTCTTCATTAGACCATCTAAGCTGGAAAGACCCTGAATCTGGACCAAACCTTCTGGTAGCATAAAATGACATGGAAGAGGGAAGCTTTGGGGGGTTTTGTTTGTTTGTTTTGCCTTGCTTACCCACACTCTCACTGGCAAGTTCATCTGTACCCTTGCTGTGACATTTCTTCCCTGGAATTAAACCTCCTTATTCAGGGTTCCAATAGCATCTCTAGGAATCCCCTGGGACTCCACACACCAGCCTGGACTGCTGAGACAGCCAGTCTCATGGACTGAACAACTACTGAATTCTTGGCATTTCAGTTGAGAGATAGCCATTGATGAAATACCCAGAACACAAAACAAACATAGATAGATAAAAATAGATGCACGGATGGAGGGATGGACAGAAGGACAGATAGAGGTTAGATAGAGATATATTCATTCTATCAGTTCTGTTCCTTCAGAGAACCCTGACAAATACACAGACTAAAAACTAGAGATAGACACAACGAGAGACCTTTCAGCCTGGCATGGAGGCCACTCTATGGAAAACTCTGCCACTGAAAAGCTCCAGCTCAGGAGAGCTGCACTCTGTACCCCCATACCTAACACTACCCTCTTCCTCAGAACACACAGGAAAGAGACAGAGAAAAACTCAAAAGGCAAGTGCCAGGTTAAGAGTGCTAACAAACTAAATTATCTACTATTATACTAAACTAAATTCAGTATCTCTATTCATGCTGCCAGCCACTGCCAGTCCACCTAGCCAGGTACTCAGACGCTCCCAGCCGCAGCCCATTGCTCAGAATAAGCACTGCTATCAATCACTCTCTCCAGCATCATCAGGCAGGAGGCAGGTCCCCCTCACCCCATGCCATCTGCACATGCACCTGCTCTAAAAGGCAGCAACTGTTCAGTCTGCTGGCTCAGAGATGCCCAGGTCCAATAAGCCCCACTGTGAACTCATATTTTCTGCAGGAACTCACCCAAAGACCTAGAAAGAAAAGATAACAGATGCCAAAGACAAGACACAAGAGAAAAATGGCAGTTCCCGGATGTGAGCCCTATCACCTCCTGGTGGACGGGTCAGACAACACCATAGTGTACAAAACTTCAAAGCCATGAAGGTCTATTAATGCAGCTGTTTGTTTCTGTCTAAAAATCCACGTAAGTATTCCTGCAGGCAATATGCAGTTCATTTTAGACTATATTCATCATTACATTTGAGCAAAATGTAATGGTAGCATATGATATCAGAATCTTTGTTATTCTTACAGTGATGAAAGTAGTTAAACAGAGTGGTGGGAACATGTATCTTCTTGACTTTTCTCAAGGTCAGAATGTCAAAGTGGTGATCGTTTTCATGTATGTGGTAAAGTAGTTGCCACTGTAAGAATTCTCCATGGCTAATTCTCAAGATCCAAGGCGCTTATATGCGCACATCTGAGAGGCATGGACTCCACAGCAAAGTCAAAATAATGGTAAATAATCCCAACAACTGTAGAAACATTCAATTCTATTTGCAGGAGGGGCAGGCACAGAGGAGAAAAAGGAGGAAAGGGTAAAAGAATGAGCGCTCATTGTGATAAACATTCAATTGGCAAAACTGAACCAGATAAAACTAAAAGCATAGGAAGGTGGGTAAAAGGAAGAGGGGGAAGAAAGAAAGGAAGAAGGGAGGGCACAGAAAGACAGAGAAAGAGGCAGGGGAAAGGGAGGCTCTCCTTCATTACCAGACAACACTATTCATGTATCTTTGGGAGCCAGTACAGGGTTGCCCTATGTAGCCCTGGATGTCTTGGAGCTCACCCTGTAGACCAGGCTGGCCTCAAACTTAGAGATCCACCTGCCTCTGCCTCTCAAGTGCTGAAATTAAAGGCATACACCAGTACTTCCCATATGAGGGGAGTTAGTTTATAAACTGCTCCAATTTAATCCAAAACTTCACCTTTCAAGTATCTATTAAAAAATTAAAAAAAAAAACCTGTAGTAACAATAAATAAAGACAAAGACTTACATCAAAGATGTTCATGTATTTAACTGTTATGTTCACAGTTGTAAATAAAAACCTAGATAAAATCTAAGTCCTCAAAAAATTATAAATATGTATAAAACTTTCATATATATGTGAGCATGTGTATGTATGTAGTGTGTGTGTGTATATATATATATAAAGACAGTATAGGAAATGCTAGATGAGTATTTACTAATATGTTAACCACAGAATCAGCACATAAGATGATATGAGTGACTTTTATATCATATCTTTCTAATGTTCTATATTGGTACTGTTTTATAACTAGGAAGAAAAATAGTTCTTAAAGTCCATGGATCAACCACCACTGCAATTTCTGAAAATTATCCTCACAAAACAAAAGCTTTATTCAATAGAGAGTTTCTTCTCATATGATTCTTAATGATTCTGAAATTTTCATTGAAAATCTGTAAACTACCAGCAATGATATTCACAAACTACCAGCAACGGTAACCACAGTACCACTGACCCACATGCGGGATTACACAGCACACATGAACTAGATAGATCACAGCTTTTCTTCAGCAATTTTATTACACCTAAAATTACTGTAAGAACTCACTTTTTAGGGATAAGAACTTAAGAAGTTTGGAAACTGACCTTTCATCTTACCACCAAGTAAAACATTTAAACAAATGAAATGATCAATAATTCCTCACAGATACATGAGAGAAATAAGACCACAGGACACACTACTGCCCTAATACTGAGCAGAAGAGGAGTAGAATTTGCCAAAGCAGAAATCACAGGAACCTGTGCTGAGCAGAGACCCTAACTCTAATTGTTGGCTTTCTGGAGCTGTTGTATAGACAGTTCTGGAGCTAAAATTCCATGGCACAAGGAGGACCCTAAGAGAGATGCATGGATACCACTGAGAAGAAGAAATGGACAAGATCTCCTGAGAAATTGGGAGAGAGGGTGAAGGGAAGGAGAGGAGAACATGAGGGAATGGGATGGTTGAGTTGGGGGAGGGACACAGAGGGAGAACAAGGAAAGAGATATCTTGATAGAGGGAGTCATTATGGGGTTAGGAAGAAACCTGGTGCAAGGGAAATTTCCAGGAATCCATAAGGATGTTCCCAACAAAGACTCAAGCAATAGCAGAGAGGGTGCCTGAACTGGCCTTCCCCTGCAATCAGATTGATGACCACCCTCATTGTCATCACAGAATCTTCATCTAGTACCTGACGGAGGCAAATGCAGAGATTCACACCAAGCGCTGGGCCAAGCTCGGGGAGTCCAGTTGAAGAGAGAGTGGAGGGGATTATACGAGCAAGGAGACATCAAGACAGAGACAGCTGACCTGAGCTAGTGTGAGCTCAGTGACTCTGGACTTACGAGCTGGGGAACCTGCATAGGACCAAACTAGGCACTCTGAATGTGGGTGACAATTCTGTGGCTTGGGCAGTCTGTGGGGTCACTGGTAATGGGACCAAGATTGAATCCCTAGTGCATGAACTGGCTTTTTGGAGTCCATTCCCAATGAGGGGATACCTTGCTCAGCCTTGATAAAGGGAGGAGGATCTTGGTCCTGCCTCAACTTACTATGCCAGACTTTGTTGACTCCGCATGGGAAGCCTTACCCTTTCTGAGGGAATGGGGGCTGGGGGGGGGGGTAGGAAAGGAGCGAGAGGGAACTGTGGTTGGTATGTAAAATGAAAAGAAAGACTTTTAAATAAATAATAATAATAATAAAATTCCAAAGCACACAATGACTCCATCAACTGTTAGTTTTAATTCTAGTATCTTAACAGTTTTCACACTAGATACAGAAGAAGACCCCCCACACACACCTGTGGTGGTTTGACTGCAAATGGTCCCCAAAGGCTCATAGGAGTGGCACTATTAGGAGGTGTGGCCTTGTTGATGTAGGTGTGTCCTTATTGGAAGAAGTGTGTCATTGGGGCAGGCTTTGAGGTTTCAGATGCTCAATCGGGCCCAATGTCTCACTCTCTTCCTGCAGCCTGCCAATCCAGATGTAGAACTCTCAGTTACCTCTCCAGCACCTGTCTGCCTGCTTGAAGCCATGCTTCCAGCCATGATGGTAAGAGACTAAACCTCTGGACTGTAAGCCATCCCCAATTAAATGCCTTCCTTTATAAGAGTTGCCATAGTCTTGGTGTCTCTTCACAGCAGTAGAAACCCTAGCTAACACACCCAGGAAGCTTCTGGTAGGACCACAGTAAAAGAAGTCACTTGGAAATGAAGAACCACAGCACTCAGTTCTTCTAGACAAGGAATGCACTAAAGAGAACAGAATATAACTAACTAGACCCTAACCTGCTGTAGTTTTGACTAGAGCCTATCTGATTTGGGGAAGAAATACGCAAGACAAGCCCTTTGAAACCATCCAGTTCTACCTAGGGAGAAGGGACAAGGAAACGCTTGGAGAGGTCACAGTACAAAGACACAAGCAACCATGACACAGAGACCTATTTACAGAACTACAGAGTACTACATTACTAAAGGCTGGTCTACAGGCGGTTATTTTACCCCAATAGATCATGCCTACATATCAAGAAAACATCACAAAGTATGATTAAAAGCAAAAGGCACAATCTGGAAAAAAAAAAGTAAACACTAAAAATAGACCTAGAAAAGTCAAGATGATCAGACCAGAAATTTAAAACAATGCTTAATATGCTAATGGCTCTAATGGAGAACACAGACTATGAATAAGAACAAAAAGGAAATGCTTTGCAGTAAGCTATTGTGACAGAGACCGTGCCTCCCCTGGGTACAGTAGCAGTCTGGACACAGCTACTTAAAAATATTCTGAGCTAAAGGGTACCTCAACAGAAAACAAAATATAAAAGGAAAAAGACGACTAGGAAGCAAAAACATTGGAATATGAAAAGTTACACAGCAACAACAACAAAGATACTGTGTGTAATGAGAATCCTAGAGGAGATGTGATGACAAAGCCTTAGAAGAAACACACCAAAGACTGAACACTAAGAAATTCTAGGCATTGTCCTACACCAACCAAAGAATATAAGAACATTTTGCTGCCCAAATAACACTGAGCAGCACAATTGCAAAGGAGTTGTTCAAATGATAGAGAAGCAAGGTAAAATATGGCAGAGAAAGACCACATGAGGGGAGAACTCCTATATAGGGGAACAAAGACAAAAATTACAACTGACTTCGCGACAGAGGCTGCTGAAGTAAGAAAAAAAGTAAGTGAAGAATTTTGCTGAGGCATAAGCTCTAAACTCAGGGAACTCACTCTTCAGAAGTAAAATGCAAGATTATTCTCCAGGAAAAACTGAGCCTTTTACTGACATTAGAACTCCTTCCTGAGAAATCTTAGATGACATCCACAAAGAAGAAAAAATGACAAAGGGCAGAGATGTAGACCTACACAGAAAAGAACATTAACAAAGAAGTAGTAAAGGAAAAACGTAAAATTTTTAATTTTCTTATACTTAATTGAGCTAAGGGACAAGTTTAAACTTATTTTTAAAATGAAAAATACAATAAAAAACTAAATAAACAAAAGCAATACTCTACTAGAGTGTTTAAGGGTTCGTGTAATCATTAATTAGGATATACAAACACAAGACAAAAAAGTAGGGGAATACAAAAGGGTACTCAGTACACGATAGAGCCACAAAGCCATGAGACAGATGGAGATAATACTTGATGGCACACTACCATGAAATATATGCAACATTGGGTATTTATGGGTAGGAGCGGTGCCTGCAGAGGCCAGAGGAGGGTATCAGATCCCTTAGAGCTGGAGCTGCAGGCAGATGTAGGTGCTAGAAACTGAACGCAGGTCCTCTTCAAGAGCAGCAAGTACTCTTAACCATATAGCTCCAGCACTATAAAACCATATATGAAGTTAAAACATAGCAAAAGTTGTTCATAGAAACATATACAGACCATGCACCACAGCATTTACAGCTAAGAAAACTATCCAAACCTGCCATGGCTAAGTTGTAGTTACACCTCATAAGCACTTGTGGCACTGCGAGAAATGAGTCCTCTCAGTATGAGGAGCATTTTTTCCAATAAATTGCATATTATATTTTATTATGTGATCTCTCATGATTTTTGTTTGTTTTTACCATTATATATACTATGATCATATGTAGTGTGTATATACGTGTGTGTGTGTGTGTGTGAGAGAGAGAGAGAGAGAGAGAGAGAGAGAGAGAGAGAGAGAGAGAGAGAGAGAGAGAAGATACTTGGTGCATGTTAACAAACAGATTCACCATTAACGCTTCTTGGTCACTATTAATAGTTGAGTTTTGGGGAAGTCAAAAGTTACATGTGAAAAATCAAAGTTTTTGAGAAGGCCCAGTCTGGCCTCAAATGTGCTATGCACACACAGATGACCCTGAAGTTCTGACCCTGCTGTCTGCACCTCTAGGGAATCACCACTGCACTTATGCAGTGCTGGCAATCAAACTCAGGACTTTAGACATGCTAGACTCTGCCATATCTGCTCCATCCCCAGCCTCACATATACTCTCCAGCTGCTGGGTGGGCAGAGGGGTGCCTGCACCTCTGCATTTTTCTCCCTTCTTTTTTTTAAAGATTTGGTTTTTTTTGTTTGTTTGTTTGTTATGTATATGGTGTTTTGCCTGCACCTCAGAAGAGGACACCAGATCTCACAATAGAAGGTTGTGAGACACCGTGTGGTTGCTGGGAATTGAACTCAGGACCTCGGGAAGAGCAAGTAGAGTTCTTTAACCTCTGAGCCATCTTTCTCCAGCCTACCTCTGCATTTTTCAAGGTCCAGCTGGTCTTATGTACAGATCTAACAAAATATATACAAAAATATATGTAAAGAAAAAAATCAAAGCTAATGAATAAAATCAAATAAAAAGTTAACAAATTCAGGGCTCTATATTCATGGATAGGAAGACAATATTATCAAATGTCAGTTTTTATCAATGTGATTGTGTAATTAATGCAATGGCACTCAAAATCCCAGCATGTTGTTTTGTAGATTATCAACAAAGGGATTGATTCTAAATAGAGAGAGACAAAATACCTACAAAATCAACATAATAACGAAGGAGGTTCAAGTCACAGGAGTGCCACTGACACTGCTCAAGTTAGAGACTTACCATACAGTTGGCAAGACAGCTCAGTGTGCACAAGCACTTGCCACATACGCTGGATGACCTGAGTTTCATCCCAAGAACCCACGGTAGAAGGACAGAACCAACTTCCAAAAAAGTATCCTTTGACTTCCATAAGAACTCTGTGGTATGGTCCCCTGTGCATGTTCCTGTGTGCAAGTACACACATATATACATAAACACACACATACACACCAAAACATAACAAAAATAATAATAATTTTTAAATAAAGATTATTTAAAGAGTTCAAAAAGGTCTAATAGAGAGTGTGCTATTCTCAAAAGAATAGATGTCAGTGAGCAAAATAAAAAGGCCAGAAAATTCAATGCAATCAATTAATACTTGGCAAAAGAACAAAAAGCAAAAGCCTAGAGGCTGGGCTGGACAGACGATCCAGCAGTTAATAGTACTCACTGCTCTTGCAGAGGACCTGAGCGCAATTCCCAATACTTTCTCAGCTGGCTCACAACCACTTGCAACTCTGGTTCCAAGAGGACCTGATACCGCTGGCCTCCACAGACACCTGCACTCACACACATATACCCACACAGAAACACATATGCGTAAAATTTAAAATAATTTTTCAAAAGCATCATCCCATAAGTCAGGCATGATGGTACAGCTCTTGAGAAGTAGAGGCAGGAAGATAATGTATTTGAGGCCAACCTGGGCCACAAAGTGATTTCTAAGCCAGACTGGACCACAAGAAAGACCCTGTCTAGAGGGGGCTGGAAAGGAATGATAGAGAAAAGGGAAGATAAAAAGATGTTCCTCATCATGCACTATAAGAAAAAAAGATATAAAAACCACTTGCCTCTTGCAATGGACAAAAACCTAAAAAAGCGGGGGCTGGAGAGATGGCTCAGTGGTTAAGAGCATTGCCTGCTCTTCCAAAGGTCCTGAGTTCAATTTCCGGCAACCACATGGTGGCTCACAACCATCTGTAATGAGGTCTGGTGCCCTCTTCTGGCCTGCAGACATGCAATCATTCAAGACAGCTTGACTGGGGAACTAGATTTGCTTTCTGCAAAACTGGCAATCAGCCTTTTCAGTGTCTTCCCAAGACATAAAAACGTGTATGTCTTATGAACATTTGCATATTAGTTTTTAGCTCCTTTTCTCACAAAGGCTAAACCTTGCAATCAAGATGCCTGGCAATAGGTGAATGGAGAAACAGTATAACCAGATGGCTTTGCTGAGACTATGACTACATTGTCCCTGTCACACCCTCAGAACAAAGCTACCATGCCACCTGCTAAATATAAGACAACTGTTCCAGAGCCCAGGTCTAGTAGCAAAAAAAAAAAAAAAAAAAAAAAAAAAAAAAAAAAAAAAAAAAAAAAAAAAAAAAAAAAAAAANCATGGTCTTGGGTTGTGACCAGCCTCCATTGGATGGCTCCAAACCCATAGCCCCACAGATAGGAAAGGTTGGCTTTGGCGGGTCATAAAACAAAAGGAATAGTTGGAAAATAGAGAGAGAGAGAGAGAGAGAGAGAGAGAGAGAGAGAGAGAGAGAGAGAGAGAGAGAGAGAGAGAGAGAGAGAGAGAGAGACTCTCATCTGAACTGGCCTAGAAACAAGGCAGATGGGAGTGCCCAACTAAGGAGTACCAAAAGGAAGTGAGTGGGCTTCCCAAAAGTGAAGCATGCTTAGGGCTAGTGCTACTCAGAAACATTTCACAGTCTACACTACACCCAGGAGTTCTTGTAATAAGTTACAAGGTTCTTCATCTTCACAGACCGTCTTGTAAAAGAACCACAAATACATTCAGACCCAGGAAAACAACAGAGGCAAAAGCCAACCAAGAGGGAAGAAGCTTTAACTGTAATTCTCTAACATGTTGAAACAAATCATTCATCCTCCCAAACCCACTTTCAATTGTTAACAAAATATCAATTGTACACTTAAGGTCTTCTATGCTTTGGTATGTTTGGTTTCAGAATTGTTATTTTGTCTTCTTAAAATTACATCCTGATGTCAGGAAACTTTGATGGATCAAACAAGATGCCTCTCTGCAGCAAGCAAACAAGAAACACAGGTTTAATTTTGCTCTGTTACAAACAGCCTCTCCTTGCTGAACAGAAGAGCATTGTTAGCTGTATTTTTTTTTATGTTCTTAAAGCTCCACAATTTGATCCAAAAATGCCCTGTTGGTACCAGCTGTGCATATAAAGCGATGTTCAGAAAGCAAAGATTTCTTTTTAACCAGAACAGAGTACTTTCAAAAGAAAGACAGAGAGAGACAACTTACCCACCCATATTAATAAAAACCTTCCTTACAGAAAGAACAATTCCAGGCAAGTGACAGCCCATCCTCCTGTTAGCTAACCTTAAAAAGAACCCATAGTGAAACAGTCGTGATTTGAGCTAGTGAACATGAGCGTCAAACAGTAGTGTATTCTTAGTAAGAAATTGGTCCTGGCTTTTCTTAGCCTGGTGCACACTCACAAGCAAAGTCAGCTCAAATGTACTACCACAACTGCAAAGTCTAACAGCGCTTGGGGTTCACTAAGAGAAATGAAAGCTTTTAAGACTCAACACCATTGATAATATCACTGTAATCTCATATGTGTTCTTCCAATATGGTTCAAAACCTCAGAGCATTACACGATGTTTCATACAGGAGTCTTTCTCTAAAGCCATCCAGCCTTAAAAAGATTCATTCACAGTTGAAGCAGGGACCATGTGTGTCTCCGGCACTAACTACTGTCATGAGATGATTGGTACCTGAAGGAACAGACAAAAGGACTGGCCCACAAGACAGTCTGAAGCATAGGTCAGCTCTAGCTACAGGTAACAGTACTGCTTATGCCCACCCTGTACCCACAATCTCAAATTACTAAATGATCTGTTTAATTAATTCTGTCTACTGCCACCAATTATAATGACTCCTTTGTCAGCCAATTCCAAAGACAACAAACTCCTAGGAACAATCGAGGTCTCACATAAAGAGGGCTGGTACCAGACTGGAGTCCCGGGGAGGGCAATGAACAAGAACACAAACTTCACTTGAAGGGTTTTCCTCTCGGCCTAGGAGGTGTTTCTTTCACTGACAACTATGTTCCCAGAACTCATTTGTAATCTAGATTTGGACATATGCCTTTAAAACATCTTCCTGAGCAGACACATCCAAAAATAAAGCCATTTATCACAAATTCCACTAATTACCAATGAACATTTCATAACGAGTATTAAACAAAGGCATGAAGTTACTCAAAATAATTAGATGAAGGAAGACACAAAAGGCAAAGACAAAACAAGAAGGTAGGAAAGCACTCTTAAAATTTGAATCCTAGTAGAAAAAAATTCAAAAAGAAGCAAAAATAAAAGGAACCTGTCATAAAACTATAAAATTATTATTATGTAATTACATAACAGAATTGACAACAGAAAAAAAGAGTTCACAGGTTGAAAAGATGAGCGAATTTAACTGGAACAATCAATTCCAAGACAAACCCCTACTAAAACGTTTCAAAAATAAAAAATGTTCAGACTCTCTGGGAAGAAAAGATAAAGTAATGAACAAAGGTGAATATATTTAACTAGCATCAGAGATGCCAAAAACAAAATCAAAAGTAATGTAAAACAAGAATAGAGAGATATCCTCCTAATAAGCAATGAAAGGGGTATAAGTGGTTTTGGGGGGGGGGGGTTGTTGGTTTGTTTGTGAGACAGGGTTTCCCTGTAGCTTTGGAGCCTGTCCTGGAACTAGCTCTTGTAGACCAGGCTGGCCTCGAACTCACAGAGATCCACCTGCCTGTGCCTCCCGAGTGCTGAGATTAAAGGTGTGCGCCACCACCGCCCAGAAAACATTGTGGTAAATAGCATCTATAGTAGCCAATTATTAGGACAGAAACCTGTGTGACTTGAAAATAAAATATACTCCATAATAGCCCACGTGTGAGCAGGCCCTCACTGGTGGCATTATTAGAGGGGTTCTAGACCATTTAGGAAGGACAACCTAGATGGAAGAAACAGGTTTCTGAGGTAGGTCCCTTGTGGTTTCTTGTCCTTGGCCCCTGTTCTCTGTCTTGGCTTCCTTCCCACAGTGGGGTGGAAAGAGCCCTCACCAAGGCTCCCAAAACTATAATGTCCACAACTTTAAATATGTATCTGGAGCCAAGCAGGCGTGCTTGGAGGGCTCTGGAACTTTAAGCTGTGTCTGCCACGTGACTTTACAAGGAAGTTCAATGTTGGGACTAACATTGGCCACATGACTCTTAAGTCTTTGGAAATGGTTTGTGAGAATTTGGGAAAGTTTGGAGAAGCAAGATGGAGAACAAGAATGCTATGCGTGGAGTGGATGACAGTGTCGGTTCTGATGGCCTCAGAAAACCAAACGCTGACAGGAAAGTGAAGAGCAACAGTTCCATGCACAAGGTTTCACTTGAAATAAAGGCGCACACACTGAACTAGAAGCCAATCATGTTATGCCATGACAAAGAATTTGTATTCTTTTTATCCATGCACGGACGCTCTGTGGGAAACTGGCTGGCTTTCAGGTGATGGACTAGTTCACTTGACTGAAAAAAGTTACGGCAACAAAGCCTGGGCGCCTGGGTGATGCTGCAGCTTTGGTAAGATTTAGAGTAAGAATTGAGGGGGGAAACAAAACAAAACAAAACAAAAACAACAAAAAAACAAGTGCAGGAAGACATAAGCACTTATAGAATTCAGAGTGAAAGAACTCATGTTTAAAGTTGTAACCAGAGAAGGTGCAGAGCTTTATACTATTAAAAAGAAGCCACACCAATTGCAGCAGGAAAATAAAAAACATGCTTTGAATGTAGCTAGGCAACCTCATCACCTCAGGAGCAAAGACACAAATGTGTAAAAAGCTAAAAAGACATACATTTGCAAAAGAAGACCCTTACCACTCTACTTACTTCCAGTCACCTACAGAATTGCTCCCTAGGATTTGTTTCCTTAGGTGCAGCTTAAAGACCTGCAGATGCCACTGGATGTAGCCTCTTGATGTGGGAGTGTCATATCAATCTGTTGATTTCATTGGCTGAGCAATAAAGAAACTGCTTGGCTGGCCCTCATAGGTTAAAGCATAGATGGGAGGAGAAAACAGAATAGGATGCTGGACGGAAGAGGAAGTGAGGTCAGACTCTGCTCTGCTTCCAGAGGGACCGGACAGCCGCCATGCTTTGCTCTCTCTGGAGCAGAGACACCAGGATGGACTTAGGCTAGAATCTTCCCGGTAAGCGCACCTTGGGGTGCTTACACACATCATTAGAAATGGGCTAGTCCAGGTGCGAGAATTAGCCTGTAAGGGCTAGAGTTCATGGGCCAAGCAGTTCTTAAATGAATACAGTTTGTGTGTTGTTATTTCGGGCATGAGCTAGCCAAGCGGCCAAGCGGCCGGGGTGTTGGGGACGCAGCCCCGCCGCTCCTCTTATTTCAACAGCCTCTGGTATAACTCATGCAGATAGAGTGCATTAACATTGACCCGCTGGTGCTAATTTTATGTGGATACAGAATACAAGACTGGTTCAGTCATAGAGGCTTCCAACAATATCTATCAAAAATAGTGGGTAAATCTATCCTTCTTCTGTAAAGTTAATTCAACACAGTGATAAGATAAACAATATAGAATGAACCATCCATCAATATACAGTCAGTTACATAAAAATATCATGCACACAAAACTGAACACTATGACTCCACAAACAGCAGCAAGAAGTATTTTATAAACTGATAATTTAAAAAATGAGACCGCTTCTTACACATATTAAGTTATTCCAGGATGCACAGTTGGATGTAGAAAGGGAACAGAAAACAAGAATGAAAAAGAAGATAGAAGGAAAAGAGAGAGAGGACAGGGAAAGGCATGGGAACAGCAGGCCGCCTGCTGGTGCAGGCTGCGGTAAGGGGCAGAGGATGGTCACCGTCAGACTGTAAGCATCCACTATAAAACTTGGTTGTTGCTGTTTTTAAACGATAAAAATACATTAACCATAACCAAAAAGAAAAATAAGTGTCACAAATATTAGCTCTTGAGGAATCTGGTTAAGGAATATATGCACATTAGTATATTATTCTTTTAACATTTCACTTTGTCTAAACTTGTATCAAAATTAAACTTTTATAAAAAAAAGAAGAGGACACATAGAAAAGAAGAACCAGTCCCTGTCCACATGGCATCCAAAAGTGACCCGACCACTCTACAAACAAAGGAAACCTGAGTGAAGGCCAAGCTGGCATGCAGAACATGGCATGACAGAAAATAAAGGTAGGAGGGTGAACAGAACCCAGTACCCAGGATGCTTGACAGCATCTTTGAACCACTAAATTAATCAAAAGTGGAACTGCCCATCCTGACGCCACTCATGCTTTGAGATGATTAATTTTCCTTAATGCTGACAGACACAGCTGTGTAAATTAAATTATGCAGAGTCAACATGAGTTCAGACTTGAAAAGGGCCTAAGAGTTTAAAGAAAGAATATCCAATCACAAGCAACTATCTATGAGATAAGATTACCATGCTTACCTAACTCTATTACAATTATTGGGTTGTTGGCTTTTTTGGAGCCCATTCCCTATGGTGGGATACCTTGTTCAGTCTTGATACAGTGGGGAGGGTATTGGTCCTGTTTCAACTTGGTATACCAGACTTTTTCAGCTCCTCAAGAGAGGCCTTACCTCCTCTGAAGAGTGGATGAGGGGAGAGGATGGGGGGGAGGGCAGGAGAAGGGAAAGAAGGGAGGAACTGAGACTAGTATGTAAAATTAAAATATTTTAAATAAAATAAACAATTATCAAGTTGTGTTTCTATTATTTTTAAATATTAGTTTTTATTTTAATTTTATTTCTTTATTTAATGTGTATAGGTGTTTTGTCGGTATGTTTGTCTGTGCACCACATGCATGCCTGGTGTCTACAGATGCATGAATCACCTGCTTGAGTTACAGATGATTGTGAGCCACCATCTGGTTGCTGTAAATTCAAGTCCTCTGGAAGAACAGCCATTGCTCTTAACTGCTGAGCCATCTCTCTAGTCCCCCATATTCTTATAAATAGACTACTTCTCAAGACCTGAGACTGTCTCTTTAGTGTTTAATTGACAAAGCCTTCAATACATAAAAATCCAACAGCTTCTCATGAAGTTAATATCAATTCTCTCTAGCATATCACATAAAATTAGCTGGCTAGCTATGATAAAAGTATCATTTAATTTGGAGAATTAGTAAGAATTTGGTTTGGAACAATTATAGTTTGTAGACAGGAACAGGGAAAATTGAAGTCAAATGCACAGAATATTCACTGTCAAATGGGGGAGACATTCCATACATATTTAACATGGAGGCCAGGGAACATAAACATTTATTTCAGATAAAAGCTCCAGACCTGCTATCTTAAGGTTAGTATCTGGAATGTGTTTCTTCTGACTGGACCGAAAATAGAAAGATGAGCCAAATGATATTTCATAGGAGTGATAAGAAAAGTCTAGAAGATTCTATCTTAATTGACAGGGAGAGCTAGTTAAATCTCTAAACAGCAGCACATAGACTCCAGACACATCAGAAACATCATATTCCTGTGTATGTGAAAGGGTTCAGGAAAGGGTAATGTCAACACAGTCACCAGTGAGTGAGAGAGAAGGTACTTTGAAGTACAGCGGTGACTTGGGTGCTTCTCAACTGGACAGATTGCTGGAAACAGATTCTGAATCAGCTGCTGGTAAATGCATTAGGCTGTGGCCAGAGAGGAAAGCACCTAAAACACTCCCAGGAAGGTGTGTTACAACACTTTGTGTATTACAAACAATGATGCAACAAATGACAATATGTTCCAATCCTTGCAGGCAGGTGTTTTTAATATCTGTAGGAAAGGTCATAAAACAATAGATTGCTAGATGAAGGGGCACGTGTGGTTTTCATGCTATACTACTTATCAATAAGTCACGACTTTCCCAGGAAACGATGGGAGTTCAAACCCCCATCAGCAACGTGACAGCACAAACACTTGCCCACAGTCAGAGACTGGCCCTGCTTTTCTAACGGTCTAGTGAGCTTAAAAAGAATCTCACTTAATTAGTAACTAATTTTAATCCCTGACCGCTAGCAAATACATATTCTAAGAAAAGTTTCTTATTTATTTGCCACTAGCACCTCCTCTTCCACAAACTATTTGTTCATATCTTTTAGATCTTTTTAACAAGATGTTGAACTTAAGCAATTCTTCAATATCACTTATTTATATTCTAGAATATATACATGCTATTAAAGGGTGGGGAAAAAGTGTAACTAACACATATTTCATGGCAAAGATGCTCAATCATAAATGAAAGAGCCTGTGGATGAGTTACAGTAAGTGTCATATACATACATACACACACGCACAAGTGTGCATGTGTGACTGTGGTTACTGTGCCTGAGTGTATGTACTTATTTTACTGGTTTTATTCTTCGTTTCTGCCTTAATCACACCTGGACTTCCACAGGCCATATAGAAATTTCAATCACCAAGAAGAACAGTCTCTTCACGATCTGTGGCTGTGATACTGATGCCAGATGCACCTGCTATTTTGTGCAGGAGCTGCAGGACTTAGTCTTCCACAGTTCAGGCCTCTCTACAAAGAATCCCACATGTGGTATGTAGGTTGCAAATGTTCCCCGACCAGGACTACAATGTCTCATTAGAATCCAGGTTAATTTCTGCATGTGTTTAATTCTACAACGTGTTTCTCGTTCAGCTTCCAGTTACAATGTCTTATTAAGAAGTGTCGTAAAATTGGGGAAAGCATATGGGGCCTCGGGGCACTACTGTTCTTGCTGTATAAGCTGTTAAGTACACAAGTAATCAGGCTGTAGTTATTGCTCCGGCACTCACTGTAACGCTATCCACAGGCCCTTTCAGTAAGTCTGGCTAAGCACTTCTATCTGGAAAGACACATTATCAAGCCTTATTTCTGTTTCCTTGTATTACACTTAGAGGATTGTATTAACTGATATATATATATACGTGTGGCAGTAATTACGACAGTCATGGACTTTTCTTAAAAAGTATACTTCAAAATACAAATAAAATAATGATGAAGTCTGTTGAAGTTCAGATGCACTGCCCATGTCTATAGGATAGATAGCAAAGAATCCCACCACACCACCATCCAGATTCTAGGATTTTTAACCTCTCCTTCACCGCTGTGGGGACCATGATAGGACCTCTGCCAACTCAACCTATATAGTGCCCTTTTTTACAGGACTCGGAATGTTGGTGGCTTTTCTAACACCTGGCTGCCTTAGTCACTTAAGTAGTAGGAGAGTGGAGGGATTCAGAAACATCTCAGGGTATCACTGCCCTCAATCACCCTGGATTCCAAAAGTCCTGATTAGAATCTACACTACTCCAGCTGATCAACAAGGTGGCATGTTTCAAAATCTTCTTTGACAATCTGAAATGATGACACAAATAAAATGTTTGCTGCCCAGAAGAATGAGAAAATTGCAAAGTTTCTCAGAACTGTCAGTGCAATATGCACCAGTTCTGCTCTGAGGATTTGATAATTGCTATTTTTAAAATTTATTCTGATAATACAAAATCCTATGTTATTAAAGAGGTAAAATTGAATATTACAAGAGTAAGTTAGTTTCAACTATGAATGACCCAAACACTGTACATTGATCCAAATCATACTCTCGTTTAAAGAAAAGCATGCCTTTTCCTTAACTACTCTAAAATACTGAAAGGCACTTCAAGAAGGCACCAAATTAAGGCTTTCAATTTTACCTGATTCCTCTTGTAGAAAACAAAAAAAAAAAAAATGTATAAGCCTGAGTACATATTGGCTAGTTGGCACAAACAATGCACTGCTGACTTCTAAACCATACGGTTAAAAAGGTCTTTGACATCACTTTCATTTGTATTTTTCCCATAACAATTTCTGTGTGATGTCATCATTATCTTTCTTCCTGTAGTGACACTGCTGGACCAAGGAAATCAGAGCCCCTGAGTCCACCCTGCCCCAGTAGGGACACTGAAGGCAAACTGTGAAGGTAAACGTGAGATCAGAATTGAAGTCTCCTAGCTTCCCTCAGACAGGATCCAAGGACAGCAAACTACAGCAAGCCACGCCCTGGGGAAGATTAAAAATTTTTTTTTCTAAATCTCCACTCTTAAATCTAACATTACATTTTTATCTTATAAAAGGAACTATTGTTCTCAGCTATAACTTATTTTTAGAATTATACAAAATAATGTTTTCTAGTATTTAATTATAAAATGAATTTAATCCCCACATAACCTGTTTCCTCTACAATATAAATTCTATTCCTGTTTGCCATCCAAATTCTTTTGAATTTTCTAGTGTCTAAGCCATGGTTAAAAAGACTGTATGACAGAGTTCAGTCTCAGAGATTACATACACACCTTCCTTACAGAATCCTTTTCAGATATGGCCATGTAGGTTTTAAGAGTAGAAAATATGTACAAGACCCAATTTTCTTTAATACATTCTGCACCATCAGAGCCACGAACGTCTCCTGTGTGTTTTGCTATTGGATAAACAGAATGAGGGAAAGTTCTCAAATGCCAGTCAACTGTGTTATTTCTTAAACAGTCTGAATACAGATAAGAACAGAAAGGTCTGCCTGCAAATATTTTTAAAACCTCCTCTAAAATACCGGCCCTGGCAAATGATAGAAAGATAAAGAAAATGTGTGCCTTACTGCTGAGTTTACTCCCTGTGGTAGGGTCATCAAGTCAACCCCCAGTGAACAATCTCTAGTTCTGTTCTTGCACAGCCCTAATTCTGTTGACATCAGTGGACTACAACCAGAAGAAAGGGAAATACACTGTGCTTTCCGGCCTCTTTCACATGCAGGTAGTTCTCTGATAAAGGCACAGACAAGAGGCAAACTCTGGTTTTGAGTAGAACTCTCTAGAAAGTACCTCTGAAAAAGAAAGAGGCAGTCTCAGTTGGCATACTCTTCTTCCTACTTTTGGGGAGACACATGTGGTGACTGGGAAGTCACAACTGTTTGACACCATCAGAAAAGGGCCACTAGTAACGTAAACTCTTCAGTCCCTCCTACCCCTCAATTGTGAAACCAAACTAACAACACGGTAACTGTGGAACTGGCATTAGATCAGAAAAATAAATCCCCTATCTTATTTAAGCCTCTATTTATTAGGTTTTCTATGACATTTTCTAAAGCTAAGTGCAAAGTAATACAATCTAATAAGAAAGAGATACAGAAAGGGTCTTTGAAAATCCACGGAGGAAGATATTAGTCCGACAGAGGCAGAGGGTGGAGGGTCAGGAAGATAAGCGCCCAGAGAAGCAAACAGACAAGGCAGTGCACTCATTTGCCCAAGGATCACCATCATCTACTGCCTGCAACCCTGACGGTGGCTGCCCCGGGAGACTGAGGGGAATTCAGGCAAGAAGAATGTTCCAGTACAGAGATACTCATAAGGGGCGACACACAATCTGTGCTGGACTGTGCTTACATCCACCTTCCAATATGTATTCATCAAGCTCCATCTTGTCTCCAAAGCTACATCAGGGCCTCCACATAAAGTTACAAAGGGGAAAAAACCCTGTGGAAGACTCACATCATAGTTAGTACCTCAAACTCATAAAGCACTCTCTAGCCAAAAGCTGGGCTGCACACTGCCTGAAGACTGCATCTTCCCGCCGCTAGAACCCTAGCGGGTCTCCCTAAACCACAGAAGACTGTACCTCAGTGCACCCTCCAGTCTAAGCAACTCATTCGTGTGGCCCAGAGAACACCCAAAACTATAAATATTGCATATTTGGGTAGCATGAGCTAAGTGGAAAAGGGTTTTTTCTTTTCTTTTGTTTATTATCAGTTATTCAACAACTCTGTGGAAAAATTAAGAAAAATTACGTTTGTCATACTCACAGAACACAATAGGGAGAAAAAGGGCTGTTTACAAACACACAAGATCAAGGAGAATATCATTCAAACCAAAACAATAGAAAATCACTCTCAGCTAAGAGGACAGGCTTAGAGCATGGTAAGTTCCTCTCTGATCCTGCTACAGCAAGTCTCTGCATGCCTTCCAGAGCCTCCACCTACAAAGCTGTTAGGACAACGGCCAACACATATATTTAATTATGTAAGAATTCAGCACTATCGGCCAGCTGTTGCCATTCAGAAAACACTGACCTCTTTCACTCACTCTCTCGCACAGAATGGCAGAAACAAAGCAACTGTTGATGCGACAGTAATCATGAAATATGCAAAGTACCATTCTCCAAAAGACTTGCGATAACTCCACAGCCCAGCTTTGCATTTTAAAGTGATTTGCTCCCTCTCAAGTGCTTTTCTGTTCCTTATTTGCAAGTTCAATGACTAATCTAACCATGAGTTCCTTTTGTTTCTATTCCTTTAAAAAGTCAGCCATGAATTCAAATACATTTCCTAGGTTCTTTTCAATCCAATTTCTCACTGGAATACATAATAAGATGACTCTCTTCTGCCCTCCATGCATCTCTATGATCCATGCTTACAGGACAAGCAATGTAAGGGCTGTCCTACACACCCATAACTCTTAGTCCTCACTCTCAAGAGAAAAAGAAAATTAAGCTTCATTTAATGTTCATAGAAAGCTCATTCCTCCAATAGTACCCTCAATTCCAAAGCCGCTGAAGGTGGTGGGAAGGCCAGGAAGGCCCACAACAACAGAGAGTAGACCACACAAACTGTGACACATAAATAACCGCCAACAAACAAACTCACACATGGTGGATGGAACCACAGCTAACCCATCAACAACTCACCAGAGAAACCTGCACTGCATCAGATCAACTTTGGATTCAACTCAGTGAAAACCTCCTCAGTAACTAGTTAGCAGCAGATCTGCAACAGACCTGGGCACCTCAGAAATCAGAACGGCAGTCTCTCTTTCCTTACCCAGGTGTGTCTCAGCACCCTAAACCCTAATACACAAACTTAACTTTCCTAACACCATCACTTCTTCACACGTCTTCTGCTCTCAGTGTGGTGAGCTCTGATGGCTTTTGCTCATTCACAGAAACTATAAACAGTTGGATGCTCAAATGTAACATAATGTTGTAATGTTAATAGTTACACAACGGGCTTGGTGGTGGTGGTGGCCCATGCCTTTAATACCAGCACTTGGGAAGCAGAGGCAAGAGGATCTCTGAGTTTTAGGCCATCTGGGACTTAAAGCTTAAGTTCCAGGGCAACCAGGACCACACAGAGCAACCATTTCAAAACAAAAACAAAAAACAAACAACTTGTAAATGACAATCCGCTTGACTAAGATATTAACAGTGAGCTGCTAAGGAGTGACAGCAGAAGGAAGGACTCTGTTCCTTCCCAAAAGTGAAAAGAGAATTCAGGCCAATTAAACAAATATGTATTCAGTGAGAAATAATCAGTGTGCCTCAAGCTCAAGACAAAACAACACATTTTCTTCTCTCTGACTGAACACGACCCAGGAGTACAATACTGATGCTCTTGGCTGGTTTAATTTGGTAGAAAAGAAGGTAGTGACATCCACAGCCCAGAGCTACCAGCATGGCCAGGTGACTCCAAGGCACAGGTGTTCTCAATGCTGTCCCTCAGGAAAGAAACCGGAGAATAACTAAGGCAAAAACTGGATATCACCTCTTCAGGAGAAGAGAGGGAGGTCCCTCCCTTGCCTATAGGAAAGCCAGCACTTCTTAAAAGAGAGTCCTCGATGCAACATTTGAAAATTAGTATGTTATTCACCTATTTTTAAAAATACACCGTGCCTATGAAATGGAACCCATAGTAACCTTGGTCCCCAAAACAGAACTAGTAAATAGTCACCAAACAAACTAGTAAATTGTCACCACACAGAACTAGTAAATAGTAGTAGCAACAGCAGCATATAGAAAGAGTACCCAATTGATGTGGGAGTGATTTCTTATTAATAAAGAAACTGCCTAGGCCCCTTGATAGGCCAACCCTTAGGTGGGTGGAGTAAACTGAACAGAATGCTGGGAGAAAGAAGCTTAGTCAAGGAGTCGCCATGATTCTCCTACTCCTACCGGACACAGAGGTAGGATCTTCCCTGGTAAGACACCTTGTGGTGTTACAGGGATATTAGAAATGGGTTAGATCGATATGTAAGAGCTAGCCAATAAGAGGCTTGGAACTAATGGGCCAGGCAGTGTTTAAAAGAATACAGTTTCCATGTAATTATTTTAGGTAAAGCTAGCCATGCGGGCGGCCGGGTGCCGGGAACGCAGCCCTGCCACTCCTATCACTACACCCAATGTTCCATGAAGCTGAGGCAGACGGATTAAAGGCTGGAGCATGGTGGACAACTGGAGACCCTGGTATGGTGAACTCAGGTAACTGTGGTCACCGACATGGAAATGTTCAAGAACACACTAGTCCAGAAAGCGGAAAAAAAGGTAGGGTCTGAAAAAGACACGGAAGGAGCCAGTCTGCTGCAGTCCCCAAATGATGGAAATGGGTGGAGAATGGGAGAGCGACCCACAGTGAGCAGAGCAGTAGAGAAGGCATTGCCTTAATAGACAATGTGTAAAGCACCACAGGCCAACACCCCAACTGACTTCATCACAAAAAACTGGTGAGCAACAACAGGTGAAGCAACAAGATTGCACAGGGATGCGTCCCACCTGCTCCTGACCCTTCAGACAACATAAAACTGAGATCAGGTCAAGCCACTCAAGCAGGTAAGTGAAACCCAAATGTGGGCTGGGGAGATGGCTCAGTGAGTAAAAATGCTTATGCTCAGGCCTAGTGATCTAGGGTCGGGTCCCTAGAAGCCATGCAGAAGTGCAAGCACCTGTATCCCTGCTGCAACTATAGGAAATGAGAGCTAGGGGCAAGAAAGTTACAGAGGCCAACCTAGCTTAAGCACAGGTAAGGACACCCTGTCCCCAACAATGTGGCAAGACAAGGACAGGCAGTTGAAAGCTGTCCTCTGACCTCTACAAGCATGCTGTAGTCTGCGCATGCCCACATTCTCACACAAACATTCTTCCCCCTTCCTTCCTCCTCGTGTGTGTGTGTGTGTGTGTGTGCGCGCGCGCTTACGTGCATGTGTGTGAAAACAATGTGAATTAGCTAACCAGTTTCTTACAAAAAGTCAAATGAGGCCCAGTGTGCTTTTACTTTCTATCAAATTTTTTCATTTAAATTAAATGAAAATTAAAATTAACCAAGGCAATTATAGTTAAAAATATTAGTGAAGCTAATTAACAACATAATCGGTTGAGATCTTCACTTTCTTTTAACCAGGGTGATTAATAATTGAGAGGACAAGCCCTTGTCTATTCCTAGCAGCTCAGCTTATTCTTTGAATCAATTTACTTCATGTATTTTGGCTGAAATAGTACTCTTGTTCCTCTGGCAATGTACAAAGAACTCAGAGATAAATCCACGTAAAACAAACAATATTTCCACAGTAGGGTTGAGAGTAAAGCCATTTGTTACTCTGCTCAGCAAAACATTGTACAAGGGATTCCCTGTAGAGAAAAGACATCACACAAAGCAGGTAGCCAGTACTTCAGGCCCACCTTTCCTGCAGTGTCCCTCTCTCTCTCTCTCTCTCTCTCTATATATATATATATATATATATATATATATATATATTTTAACTCTCTCTCTATATATATATATATTTTAACTATTCATGCGAGTCATTTCCTTTGGCTATCTAACCCATCCTGTCAGCATTATCATATGTTACTCTGAGCAAGGGTGGTTCAAAATGGAATGACTCTTGTCTGTCTGCTTTATTGAGTGACCACAGTGCCCATTTGGGTAAAATAATGTACAAGGTCAAACAGAGGTCATCAGTCCATGATCAAAGCATGCTAGCTGCTCTTCCTGTCTTTACATGGAACACACACGCTGTGTTTATTTTTACCAGCCTCTACGTGACCTCCTTTTGGTGGCACGAGAAAGACCCCACACTTCTGAAAAAGCAGAAGCCAGAGGCTTTGCTCATTTGATACTCTCATTAAGACCATTTTTTTCAAACTTTTGATCTTTTTCATTTACTCAAGGGTTTCTCAAGTTAAAGATCATATTGTTTAAACCACAGTGGAATAATGAATCAAACAGTAACTGGGTACTGAGATGCTCAAGAAGGAACAGAATGATCCACCAGGCAGCATCATGAAACACAGGCCCCCTAGCAGTTTTTATCTGAACTGTTTCAGCCAATAACAAGAGTTCAAAGTTCAAGGCCAGTCCAGAAAGTCAGATTCACTTCTATTTTTGTTAGGTAAAGCTGCTATGACTTCATCAACCTGATCAATGATCTACCATAAAACCTCAGGAACATTAAAGAAAGAGCGAGAGCACAGCTGTCGTCACACACAACTGCTGGATCATAAATGAGACTTGTATCAATCATATGAAAAACACAAACCCTGTCGCTCACCTTTGTTCCTGTTATCCTTTTATAATGAGGAGGATGGTTCTAACTCATGGTTCAAGAGGCAAAATGAAGTGACGGACAGTAGATAATGAAAGGCAAACAGTGACTAGACACCAAGAATACACTGGAAAGGAACAAAAGCAGACGCTCAGAGACGTGACGAGTAAGAAGGAGTGGCAGGCCAGAGCACGTGCACGGCAAGCTCCAAGCCCTGCGGTGGAGCTCAGTGGCAGAGCGGGTTCTATGCCCACGCCAGAGGGAATTTATTTGTAAGTACTGATAAAGCAAAGCAATTGCTATGGATAAGTGATCCAAGGAAGAAAAAAGACTTTGATGTCTAATAGAAAGGACTAGCCACCACAGGATGGACAAGTATCTCATTCTATTGAAAAGCATAAAGTAACACAGAATACATACAAGAGATGGATCCACAGGATGTGGGCAGATAAATGTGTACCATAGTAATTACATATTTATTACATACATGTAATAATGTATGACTATATAAGGGTCACAAATTGGACATATTTATCTTTTCTTGTTAGGAGATGGCAATAAGTAGGAAGGCATGAACATAAAGTGAAACACTTGACAAAAGTCTTCATGTATATACATGTCACTTGTACCTGATAGGTTCTCAGTGTAAATTGCTTTTGATATGTTACCTGATTTTATATTTACTCTGGAAACAAATCATACATTAGTTGAAGTGTTACTTTAGTAACACCTGGTATAGAAGGATCAAAAGCCTTTAGAGCCATAATAAATACTCAATCATATAAAACACTATTTTTCATTTTTCTTTCAATCAAGAAGAATAGTCCATTAAGGGAGCTCTGCTTGTAGCTCCTAGCTCTGCAGAGCTCTAAGAACACGTTTCCTTCTGGGATTAGTGCAGCAGCTTCACCACGTGTCACACTGACATTGAGGCTTGTTCACCAAAGAACTGCACTGCTTACAGAGTCTATAGCAAAACCATCAGGGAAAATTGCATGGGGGTTTTCTTTCCTCTTTTCCTTTCAATCTTTCCTTATGTATTTTTTTGGGGGCGGGGGTCTGCCCTGTGTGTTGTTCTGGTGACGCTGTAGGGTGAACTCAGGACTCTTCTCACACATGCTCTACTGCTGAGCTATATCTGAAGATAGACTAATCTGTATCACAGACCATCTTCTCCAGACTGCAAGCGTGGCCCTCAGTAGTGCTAAATTGTTTTGTATAAATTTTAACTGTCCTATAGACAATGTGAATATGACAGATTTCTCACTGAGAGAGAGAGAGAGAGAGAGAGAGAGAGAGAGAGAGAGAGAGAGAGAGAGAGAAGTTTCTGGAAACGAACAGCAGCATCCTCTGCTATGGTTTAGATCTGCTCTACTCCTGGAGGTAGCCCTCCATCCCTGCTCCATCCAGCCTTGCTACCTCTGCTGTGACACAAAAATTTTTGTTCCTTTTGAGTTAAACTGTCACCTTGGCCTCTCACCTGCACGTACCTGGCATACACGGCACACACAAGTGCATACATATAGATTTAAAATAAATATTTAATAACTAAATAATAGAAGCAAAGCTAAGAAAAGGCCTGGCTGTCAAGGCAATGGAAACTAGGTAACACATCTGGGACTGATTAGAGCTGAGTGTGTTAAACAGCAATGGAAATGAGCCAACGGAGTCAGAGAGGCTGAAAGCCTAGGAGGAAATAATTTATACAATGAGCTTTCTAAGGACAAAGTGAGGAAACAACCTAAACAGCAAGGACTCATGTACCAGTTATCCTACTGGAGCTCCTGGCACACGCCGCACCACTGAGAGCATGGCTAACGGGAGGCAAAAATGGCTATGGCAAGCAATTTCACCAGAAATGCCTGCATCCTCTGAGAAGAACACACAGACCAGACAAATTAACTTCACAAATGTTCAAAATGCATTATAAAACTCTTTAGTAAAACACTGTTCATTAGATTAAACCCCCCCCCAAAAAAATTAGCAGCTTAAAAGTCCCGCTGGATAACGTTTCAGTGACTTCCTTAATCCAGCTGGGATGTTTTTATTTGTGAGTTAATTAGAATAAAGTGTTTTTATTTAAAAACTATTTAAAGTCTAACTCAAACTTTTTGTTATATACTCAAATATTTAATAATATGAGGAATCATTCAGTAAAAGGTAAAAGATTTATATGAGCTGAAGAGAAATCAGAGTAATATAAGAAATCTTTCAAAAGCTCATCTGGAGACAGTGAGAGGACGCAGAGGGGTAAGGCACTTGCCACCAAGACTGACAGCCTGAACTCAACCCCAAGGACTCTCACTCACAGTAGGAGAGAACTGACTCCAGGGACTGTCCTCGGGCCTCCGTGTGCACACTGTGGCACATGCACACAAATAACTACATGCTTGCTAAAAGTAAAGGCTTCTGAGATAATACTGGCTGATACTAGCTCCTCCCTTGGTTATCTGAAAAGAAAAGCATGGGGACCTCCTCCTTACTTGATTGAGTTTCGGAAGTGGTCTTCAGCCGGGTTTTTCACAGTACAGCTGTTCAGAAGCCACAAATCTGCATCTGACGCATTTTCTAGTAAAAGAAACAACACAAAAAAGAAAAGATAAATACTACATTTAATCAAATCAAAAGCACGCAAGTGCTTACTTACCAGGCAGTATGGGAATGTTAGGGAATGGGGAGAGCAGGTAGTAACAAAGTCGAGGGGACAGTTACAGTACTGCCAGCCAGAGATCACAGTTCAGATCAGGTTTGGGAACCTGTAAATGCAGGGAAGCTGGATGGAACGTATACTGCATCATTTGAAGTCTTTCACTATTACAAGCAGGGCTCCAGTGAGTGAGTGAGTGAGTGAGTGAGTGAGTGAGTGAGTGAGTGTGTGTGTGTGTGTGTGTGTGTGTGAGAGAGAGAGAGAGAGAGAGAGAGAGAGAGAGAGAGAGAGAGAGAGAGAGAGAGAGAGAGAGAGA